>NW_026061145.1:0-63396 GCF_929443795.1 Astur gentilis
GTATAGTATTATGGGGTAAATAGAAAGATGCATTAGGATTAAAAAGTTTCCATTTGCTATATTGTCATGCAAAATGTAATCTACACTGTAGTGGCCTTCAGGTCATTGCCATTTTTGTGATTTTCAAAGATATACCATGTTACTTACCTGTGTTTTATTATCAAAGAATAAATGACAATCCACTGGAAAACTGGGAACTGTTATCCCATTTTAAAGCCTGGGTACTGAAATAGAGGACATGACATATAGCAAACTGTCATTTTTTCAAGATCTGCTCTTCTGCTGATATTTACTTTCACTAATGTATCAGGTGCTAATTTTGCCTGCCCTCACCACCTTACCTTGCTTACACATCCATATTCTCTGATTCCTTTGTTATTAATTTCATAATTTTATACTTTTTTTTAATAGGTATCAGTGACATCTGAACGGGATGACAGTATTCAATTGGTGGTGATACAGTTATATACAAAAGAAAGATCATTTATGCTGTGATATAATTGCACAAACAACTCATAATTACTGTCTTTGCAATTCTCAGTATTTACCTTCTGATTTTAAGTTTAATTCTTAACTGTGTCTCCCATAAGTTTTCTGTGGTTTTGGTACTCTTTGTTATTTATCCTGGATATTCAAGCAAGTAAAGCACATACTTAAAATGCCCTAAAATAGTATATTATTAAATTGCACTAAAAATTCCACAGTTGCAAACTAGAATATTTGTAGAAAAAAATTTAAAAGTGTTTCTCAAAAGATGGGATTATATGGATCTTTTGAATTTACCCTGAAATGTAGATGAAACTACTTTGTTCTATACCTCATGAAAGCATTCATTCTCTTTGAAATTAATAAAACTCATGAAAGTTATAAAAATGCTTATGCTTTACTCCAAGTGCATATTCTTTATTGAGCCTTAGTTTAGGTGACAGATAAAAATTCCCTCATTTCCAAAACATACATACATACATACATATATACATATATGTGAGTGTTAGTTACTAACAGGCAGGATTACTTCACTCAATTGTGGCATCAAGTTTGAGGTGTAGTCTCTGAGCTGTGCTTCTAGGATTCATGGTAAGAGGAGGGAGAGGAAGAAAGCAGAAGGAGGAAAGACAACTATTCTCTAGGCACAATGTTATTCCATTTCTTTTACACTTTTATTCCATCTGTTTTAGATATTCTTCCTGGTTTATTATCAGATAACGACCTTAGCGAGGTACCCTTCTTACTTCATTGACTGGGGAGGATTCAAGATAGCAGGTTAACAGAAGGCAACTTACTTTCTGAAGTCTAAAATTAGTTGCACTGGATTGTACTTACTCTATGAAACTGAAGCACCTAGTGAGACAAAGGTGTAATAAGTGAAGTCTAGGGCCTGCAATCACTACTGATCTCAGAGTCATAGATTAATGAGCAAAGATTGTGTATCTTTGAAATATTCTTAATATCACTCAAAGTTTTTGGTTTTAAACCTTTTTAAAGCGAAGAGCTTTCTAACCTTAAGACTCCATTCAATGTAGACATGTAGTCCTCATACACAGCTCAAGACTCTTTCATGCTACCTGTGAACTCATAGGTACTCTTCTTGAAGTCTCCTATCCAAAAATATTTTAAAAAGTTAAATTTCTCACATTAACAGATAGCATTTCTTCAGATTATACCCTGTCCATCACTTTTCCAAGATGAAAAACAAATTTCCCATTTTTTATCTTCTAACACAAAATGCAGAGTCTTCTCTTTCTAACAGTAAGCAGCTTTCCTAGCTCACAGTTTTCAGTTACAGTCCATACTGCTGTTCTCTTTGAACTCCGCTATTATCTTGTCCACTGAGTGTGTTAGCCATCACCCAGCTGATTATCTTCTTCTTGCTTTCACTGAAAGAGCCACCATGTAGCATAATCTGCATGTCTTTTCAGAGCAGATAGCAGCAGTACAACCTCTGCAACAGAAGCAACCAACAATTGCTTGAGTTCATACCTTCACTGTATTTACAATGAAATGCTGTCTGCTTATTTGTATGCCTGAAATTTTTTCCCCCATGGCTGCCCAGGCATCTGTTCCTTGTATTGAGGAAGTCAATGAACAGATTTGCACAATTTATTTCTGGTACCACAAGTCACTGAAGAAGGCACTCATAGTACCGCAGTCACTTGTACAAGGTCATTACAGTTTTTCATTCTTACAGACACATCTCCTACATTCTGCTGCAGAATTGGTGGTGTACTAATCCCCTCAATTATCACAGTCTTTGTACCTGCCAACACTGATGCTAAATTCAGTTATAGCTTCCACCTATGATACTAATGGTAAGTGAATCTTGTAATCCAAGGTAACTGTTCTCTCTCTTACTACCATCATGAAAACACTAAAAGCACTCAGTGTTGACTTCGAATATGTTATCACCATTTAGTCTATATTTTCTACTCTTTTGATTGGAACAGTGCTTTTATTTTTTTTAAAATATAGCTAAGGCAGACTTATTCTTCCATTACATTTCTCTAGCTTTCTAATTTCACACCTGTATGTCTCTAACAAATTCTCTCAAAGCATTAACCCACTGCAGCCTGTCTGTGAGTCTTGTCAATAGGAATGCATAGTACATATAAGGTGCTGATTGCCCGGGATTAAATTCTTTAGCCATTTAAGATTTCAGCAATTCCACTGAGAACATTTTTTATAATTTCTGGAGAGTCTGAGATGGCTGCTTCCCTCATTGATATTTGCTATATGTTGAAAAACAGACATTGCAAAACCTTCACCCCATTCATTCCCCATTTTTCCCATCTGAAAAATGTTGCAGAATTCATAAGATATCTGACAAGCTTTCTTTCCCTAATCTTCTGTGCATCTCCTAACATCTTACATGGCCAAAGGTTGTTCTGCCTTTTTGTGTTCATAAGCGTTCCTGCAAACTCTACTTTCTGCATACCTCTTTTCAGCATATTCTTGTTCCTAATTTCTCTATCACCTCTTATTATTTAGCATACTTTCAAAATTATCCCTCCAGGTGTTACTAGTCAATTCATCATTAGTTTGCAGAATGTGGCATTTTTCCTAATACAATGTTTTGCACTTTCTTTTGTATTCACTAAGTTGCCTTGATGAGTGGATAAAAAGATTTTTTCTCCTTTGTCAGGTATGAAATTCACAGCAGACTACATTTTTTAGCTACTGCTGTTTTTCCTTTGACATAATTTTATACACTTGTATACTGAGATAACGGTTTTCAAGATCTTCTTTAACAATGAAGGAAATAGTAAATCTTTACAAATTGTTAAGTTAACAAATATTTGTTAACTTATGAAGTACCAAATATAGTACTAAATCCTCTCTGCAGCAGCATTCTACCTAGTTATGAAAAGTTTTCTATAATTCATAGAGTCCTGAATCTCCCATGAATCACTATGTTGATCTCATAGTTATTAGGGCACAAAAGTGAAGTATCATTGTTGTGCATACTCCCTTCAATTTTTGTAGATTCTAGATTACTTCTATTTTTAATTAACTATAATTTTAATTAATTATTTTTTAGTTGTGGGGGAAAAAAAATTATCTGACCAGTTGTGATTCATAGATTTTACTTTGCATTGTATCAAACACAGGAAACAAATTCAGCAACTTGTGATAATAAGAGGAGAGTGAGATGTGATATAAAGGAATTTACTGTAACATATAAAAATAGCTGCAAAGATTTAGGGCAATGCACATTTGTCTGATGAGACAGATCTTCTATTCAAATATGTCTCCCAGATTTCTGTTTAAATATGAAAGTGCTTTCTCCAAATCTACTTTGTTGCATTTTATACCTTTTTATATGATCTTGTATTTATCAAAAGCCCTGTAATTTGTCTGTATTTCCATTACACTGAAATTGCTTTTTTTCATTAAGCAAATACTTTAAAAGATAGATACCCGAGTATGACACTTAAACTTCTATTTCTGCCCTGTCTTACATATTTTATATTAGTTACTTTCCCTATACACTAAGAATTACGAACCAAAACTGGGCATATAGTTCTGAACTCTTTTGCAAAGCTGAAGATTAAGACTCATATATTTGTTGAAATGAAAACAAGTGCTTTCGAGCATCTCTCCTAAATAAAATCCTTTTTGATTTGCAAACTGTAGCCCAATATGAGTTGCAAAAGATTTGTTCATTCATCATCAGATAGTCAATGCTTGTTTACAGATGACCAATTTTTTTTGACATCAACATTACAATACTTTTGACAATATTTTTACTCTATTAGGGTATATGCATGAATATTTGATTCTTCCAATGATATTTTTTATGCACAATGAATTGTCTCCTTGGTTAAAATCTTAAAATTTTGCTTTTTTTTTTTTTTTTCTTCTATTCTGTCCCTTTCCCTTTTGAAATATGACTAGCCAACTGTGTTACTTTGGAGTTTTGTAGTTCCAAATCCTAAACTAGTCCAGAGAAAAAGGATAGCTTTTGTTCCCAGGCATTATCCAAGTATTTTTTGTCTTTGTTCCCTTTTCAAAACTTTTTTTTTTATTTTTCACTTTTTTAATTCCTCTGTGAAGAGATGGATATTTGGACCTTCTAGCTGCTTTTTCTTCTTCACTTAAGAACACTACTTCTCACAAGGTAAACTGAGTTAACTCACTTTACTAACACTTCAGTAATAATGGCTCTGCCATTAAGTTTCAGAAGTTCAGGCTTTCCAAATTATTAGTAATCCTTCCTCTGATGAGGCCAGAAAATAATTCGATTTTGGCAGTAAACCTAAATGACCTCTCCGAAATACTTATTTATCTACTGAACTCCTGTCACTAAAATCAGGATATAAATATTCTGTCCAGACCTGACAGAGCACTTTTTCATCAAAAAACCTAGACTGTGTCTTTTCAGTTATAAAGCAAATGTAATACCCTCTTCTTCTCAAGTGAGATAAATAAAAGATGGATATAAGATACTTATTAGTATTTTGCATTTATTTGTTTCAAACTAATTATCTTGATTTCCATGGGAAATGTCATCTGCTGTAATACAGTCCTGGTATTTCTATTTCTCTTGCTTTAAGCCTGATAGCTGCCTGTCTAATTCAGCCTTTTCAAATACATTAGGGAATTCCAGAGAACAAAGAATATTTATATCTTTCAAGAACTCCCCTATAACAAAGTACAGGCAAGATTGTACATACATTTGATTACCACTTGCAACAATAGAAACAGAGAAAGCAGTCACAAAAATTGATATTACCAGCATATATACTACACATTATATAACATATGGAAGAAGATTAAAAAAAAAAAAAAAAGCTGTTAAACATTAGAAAAGCATTTCAAACTATTAAAAGGGAGAAAAAAACAACCAACCACAACACAAAAAACCACAAACCCACATAAAAAACCCACTTTCTTCACAGTTTCCTTTTTATGTCCACAAGTCATAAAGTCAGAAAGACTCATAGCTTTCATATTAAGAGAGTATTGCTCATGGAGTGCCTTCAGCATGCAAAAGCACTGATAGGATTCAAAGACACAAAGCCACAGGAGCTTTAAAATGTGCATAAAAGCAAATTTAGACTGGAAATGAAAAGAGATTCTGGAAGACTTGAACAGAATAATGGTCACTAAAACCTTACTGATTGTACAAAATATTAGAGAAGCTGAAAGGACCTATTGACTTTGATATGAATAATCGCCACAGATAACTGCTACCCATAAAGATAATTTTATGGGTAGGTAGTATCCTAGGTTTATTTTTAAAACAAGTCAGAACTCCTGGGAAGGATGTGTACTCTGTATTGCAAGCCATGATTATACAGCTATACTGCTTCCATATTTAGACTGCTTATTGCACCCAAGTCAAGCTATCCAGGTGGCTGGCTGTGCAGTTTCTTGAGTTTTTAATCTTGGGTCTCAGTATGGGATGCTAGTGTTTTCAAGTAAATTACAACTGTCTCCTTCCATCTTTGTTTACCACAGATTATGTTTGAGGAGAGGACTAACATCATTTGTTTGTTTCCATGTCAGCCAGATCTTCATATAGTCTATCAGCTTTTTCTGTTCCAAACTCAGTGGAAATTACCTGAATGAAATAAAACTATGGAAAAAATATATAAAGCAGCACAATCCTAAAACATCCTACAATCTATTTGTTCACATTTTCAGAACTGGATATTTAGCAGCAGGGTTATAAATATCTTTTTTTTAATGTGCCAAAAATTCATGCTTAAAATACATGTTTAATTTTCCCAGTGTGTTTAGACCCTTATCTCCATTTTCAGTTTAGGTTTTCAGCTCATTAAAAGCTCCATGTGTCTACATCTTTCAATATGGGGCCAAAATAAGCACTCGACTTTAATTACTATTAAGCTGTGTTTCATGCCTCATTTTCCGCCAAATCACTCTCACAATGCAGCTGAAATATTTCAGCTGGTGTACTGCTCAACCTATACCTATACATCCTTTCTTACTCAATTTTAACTTGCACACCAAATTAATTCTTTCTACCTAATTACCTCTATAATGAGGTATCTTCTCAGACCAGGTAGAAAGGAATTCCTAAAAAGTCTTGAGTTTCCATTTACAGAAGTCTGTCAAAGCAAAATAAAACCTTTGCCTATGCAGAGAAGAGGAGAATGTAGAAACACTTTTGTGAAAGGTGATTGTCTCTGAAACCTTTTGTGATTGATACATAGTGAAGTGATCTGATCTAGTTAAGTGACAATGGTATAGCTTGAATTCCTTTTCAGCACAATTGTTTTGCTGAAATTCTTCATTTTAAAAAAAAAAATATTCTTTCAGGCTGGAGTTTCTTTCTAGTGTGAAAAAAGTGGTGTCAGTCACTGATTACTTTCCTGTTTTTTCCCTTGGAGTTGAATGATCAAAATGTTTTCTGTAATATACCCTCCTATGGGACCTGTGAAGGGACAGAAAGGATAATTAGCTCTCCCTGTTATTGGTATCATCCATGTATATCTGCTAAATAACTTACTCTTGAACTACCACAGGACCTTCTTGCCTGTCCAAGAAACTTTATTGAAGGGGAAATAAACTCATTTCAGCCATTTATTCTACAATTAAGATGTAAATTGTCCTTTTTCAGCATCTTGGTACTTCATAAGAAAAGGCAATGTCTTTTATTAAATCTGTTGACATTACTGAAAAATGAGTAAGCTTTGAGGGTCAGGAACCCAACTTTGTGCTCTTCCTACATGCCTGGAAGCATACCTGTGGGTTTTAACAAAAACACTAATAGGTGTAATAAAAGTTACTACCTTTTCCTATAAACTCTGCCTCATTTGTATTCTCAAGCTGTGGGTAGGCAGGCAGTATTGTCTAGTCAGCATGTTATTTCAGTTTGTGGTGTTCCCCGCACTTGCCCTGCTTCCTTTCTACTTTCAAGATTGTTTGTGCACCATGCTGCAAACCAAATCATGAAACAAGCAGACTTTAAAAAAACAAGTGGAAAACCTGTGGATTTTTATGTAGTTTTGTTACTGTTTTTGTGGGAAAAGGGGGTTGCTGATTGAGCTTACTGTGCAGCTCCACAAATAGGTGTCAAGGAAGAACTGGTGTGTGCTGGAATCAGTGAGAGCTGACAGGGAGCTGGGTCTGTCTTAATGTCTTAACAGTATTGCTGCTGGAGAAGATACACCATCAAACCCTTGCCATTGCTGTTACAAACACATTAATATTAACAGTCCAAAAGCATTAGCAGCTTCCTCTGAAAAATAGATCAGCTGCTTCTCTGACAAACAGACTTTCAAATAGAAGATAAACTTCTGCTTATCTCTTAATTTCCAGAATTTCAAAGAGGTCCTCGTAAGTCTTTAGATCTCTAGGGATACAGTGATTACAGTGTTTTATGTAGTTCAGCCTGTTTACAAGAGGAAACTAGCTTTTTGGCAGACTGAGACCACAGCTGGGCAAAACTCTAATTTAATTAATACA
Source organism: Astur gentilis (assembly GCF_929443795.1). Classification (NCBI taxonomy): domain Eukaryota; kingdom Metazoa; phylum Chordata; class Aves; order Accipitriformes; family Accipitridae; genus Astur; species Astur gentilis. Next base: position 7,930 of record NW_026061145.1, read on the forward strand.
GAAATTTCATAACATATGCTAAAGAATAATTTCCATGCTATATGAAGGGCTTGTGTCCCATTGGCCTGTGAACACATGCAGCTTCACTTGCTTCTGTTTTCCATTGTTTCAGTTATATCAGGTATTTTAAAATAATTATTTTTATTATACGCTTGCCTTAAGAAAGTCACAAAATATAATTGGCTTACACGCAATATATTCTGGGATTCCAAACCATCTGGCTCCAAGCAATATGCAAAGGTAGACAGGTTTGTGTAGGATGTATTTGCATACCTACTGCAATAGAAATAAAGAGAGCTTATTTCCTTATTGGCTATTTCAGACAGCATAGGATGGAAATACTGCTAGTCTCTGTTGTTAATGACGTGGTCACGGAAAAATCTTTGGCTTTCATGACAATGTAGGCTAAAATCAGAAAGTTTCATTCTATGTTAACATAATTTTTAAAATCTTTAACAGTGGGAAAAGAATTTGTCAGGTCTGTTCAGAAAGCTTTATTGGCAGTGAAGAGTGTTCAGTAATCCAACAGCATCAGAACATGAATTTTAAAAAAGCAAAATAAAGTAAAAAGTGAGACACTATACAAAAGCATACAGTGCCTGCAAGCGTCTGTGGCAGAAAACACGGGAATAATAATGTTAAAGGAAGAAGAAAGGAAAGAGATTGTGAAAACCTAAAACATTAGGTCTATGAAAAACTCAAATTCAGAAGTGAAATGCCTAATCCTCCTTTACTATTTCTCCATCACTTGGAATGGAAATAAGAACTGAGATGGAATGGCATAGAAATCATAACTGGACAGAGTGGCCTGTTAAAATTGAAAACAAGAAAAAAGGAAAGGCAATGCTAATGTGTGTTTGTGTTATTAACATTATTAATTTCAATATTATAGCATGCATATGTTATTGACCCATGTTTTCAACTTACCTCATAAGAAAAGCTATTTAAAATGTTTGTCATGTTTATAAAAATACATTCTCTGCACAGACATAAGCAGGGAGGAAAAAACTGCAATCTTATATTTGGTTATGTTTTTCTTTTTTTAATGCTGGCCAGTGACAGATGATTCAGAGGTGCAGTAAGTTCTCTTAAGATATCTATCAAGTCCATTTATATGTTACTTTACAAAAAATGTCATGCTTAATTTCAGCAGCCCCTCTTTCAGTGCCATGAAGCACAACCAGACTATTCTGATTAGTTTAGCTTAGAGAACTATCCATGTTACTTCAAGTAATAAAACTGGTCTGTCATAATAGTGTCTGATGACTATGAATTCAACTGGTAGATTACAATCCAAATGAAACATTTTTAGTTACAAATTATTATCCATTTTGTTCTTTACATCTACTCTTCCTCTAGCTATGGGAAAAGCAAAAAATAAGAACTGATAATTTTTCAGTGTCACTTTCAGAATTATGGACATCTCAGCTGATTTACGTTGACTCTTTTCCTTTGTGAACTAATCAAACATTGTCCTTGCAAGCTAATATACTATATGTAATTCTAATCTTGCAGTATCCATTGCCTGGCTCTGGCTTTTACCAATCTGGACCATGTTTTTTTGGAAATAATATTTTAAATCTAGTGGGAACAAACTGCAGAGGCAGAATTAACTGAGAAGCAAACAGAAAGCAGAACCAGGAAAGGAAGATAGAAGCCTATGCTTTCTTTTTAAAGTATTCACTGTACATACTCACATATCTGTTTTGAAGTAAATGAGTGAAAGATAAATCAAAAGGGGTTGGCTGATTTGGTTTTCAAGCAACATACCTAAGCAGCTGAAGAAGCAAATGAGCTAGAGGGACAGAATATGAATATATATACCCTATTATCTCCAGAAAGCAAAAGTATTTACACTAATTTATTATACACAATCCTTTCAGGTTAAGTGTTTCAACTGCATTTGCCTTCTTTTTACACCTTTTCCTTTTGGGGAAAAAAAAAATATTACAGGAAACCATAAGCTGCTTCATCTATTCTGCAAGCAGAAAAAGACTGAAGTACGAGGGTGATTAACTGAAAATAATTTACCTTGCCTTAAAAAATCCAATTACATCGGGGCGGGGGGGGGGGGGGGGCAGTTCTGAGGATGCAATCATGATGTTGTGGTTTAACCCAACAGGCAGCTAAACACCACATAGCTGTTTGCTCACACACACCCCCAGTGGGATAGGGGAGAGAATTGGAAAAAAGGTAAAACTCATCGGTTGAGATAAATACAGTTTAATAGGACAGAAAAGGAAGGGGGGGGGGGAAATAATAATGATGATAAAAGAATATAGAAAACGAGTGATGCACCGATGCCCAGCCAGTACCCGAGTAGTGGGCCACCACATCCCCCACACACACACTGCCCCAGTCAATTCCTCCCAGTTTTATTGTTCGGCATGACATCATATGGTATGGAATATCCCATTGGTCAGTTTGGGTCAGCTGTCTTGGCTGTGTCCCCTTCCAAGTTGTTGTGCACCCACAGCCTCCTCACTGGCAGGGCAGCATGAGAAGCTGAAAAATCCTTGCCTTAGTGTAAGCATGGCACAGCAACAACTAAAACATCAGTGTGTTATCAACATTATTCTCTTACTAAATCCAAAACATAGCACTATACCAACTACTAATAAGAAAATGAACTCTAGCCCAGCTGAAACCAGGACACAAGAGAAAGTAGAGCACTGCAAAGGTCAATGCTGGATAGCATAGTGCCCTTTATTCTCCTGACCAACTTAATAATAAGATGCTAGAAGGCATCAGGTTAAAAACAGCTTTATCTTACCTTGGACACACTTTGAGAAATTATATAAATTGAAAACATAACGGGATTTGTTTGGTCCTGGAAGAAGACCATGCTCATGTTTTGATAAATTTCCACAGCAGCATCCACAAAGTTTGTCACAGTCTGCTTTACTGGTTGAGCAAATTCTGCTGAGATCTTCAGGATAGTCTGTGTGCAAAGCAGAAGCAGAAGAATAAAACACACTCAGAATGCAATATGCAGGAGATTTACTTTTACTTTGATCCTCAAATACCTGCAGTCCCATTCTGTTATCATTTAAAGGAATCTCAGTTGAAAGATTTAATGTAACAGAAGACACACACGTTAACCACAAAAGTGTAGTAAATTAATTTAAGTGTTAATTAAAGAGTTATGTTAGTTCAGTTCAGGAATTTAACTGGAAGGTGCCTGCACTTAGTCTTCTAATTCATAGGCAGATATTTACATATGAAAGAGACTGGGTTGCAGGCAACAAATTAATGTCTGTGTCAAGAAGGAAAGGGCCTTGGGAAAGAGCACTTGTGTACTTTGCATTTCATCTTCTCCGAGCTTAAAAGCTGTCTATTGTCCAGATAATCTAGGCAAAGCACATAGATGCAAAAGCAGCCCAAGGACTAGGCAAATATGTGATGAGGTCCGCACTGACCCAGTGGAGAGATAGAGGTCAATTTCTTAGCCTTCTTCCTTATGTCCAGAATTCTCTCATACTCTTGTTCCTTAGCACAGAAACTCCTTGGCTGAAAGATGCAAAAAGTTAAGACAGAAAAGAAGAAATGTGGAAAGAAGGGTTAAAACAAAAATAAATGTGAAGGATGAAGGGAAACAGAGACATTTCACTATCCCTCTGCAGCCTATCTTTAGCCGCAACAGCACTGGGGATCTCTGCTTTCCCAGAGACTCAGCATGTCACGGTGCTCGTTCTCGGCAGAAACTTTTTTTTGAAAGTCAAAAGTCTGGCTCCTTCTGCCACAAGGAAGGTGCCAACCCTGAAAGATCTTGCTAGTCTTCACCACCGCCCTGCAGCCTATACAAAGGCACAACAGCATTGGGGATCTCTGCTTTCCCAGGGACTCAGCATGTCACGGTACTCGTTCTCGGCAGAGCCTTTTTCTGAAAAGGCCAACGTCTGGCTCATTCTCCCACAGGGAAGCTGCCAGCCCTGAAAGATCTTGCTGGTCTTCACCGTCACCCTGCAGCCTATCTTTAGCCGCAACAGCACTGGGGATCTCTGCTTTCCCAGAGACTCAGCATGTCACGGTGCTTGTTCTCGGCAGAAACTTTTTCTGAAAAGGCAAACGTCTGGCTCCTTCTCCACAAGGATGCTGCCAGCCCTGAACGATCTTGCAGGTCTGCACTATCCCCTGCAGCCTATCTTTAGCCAGAACAGCACTTGGGATGTCTGCTTTCCCATAGACTCAGCATGTCACGGTGCTCGTTCTCGGCAGAAACATTTTTTTGAAAGGCAAAAGTCTGGCTCCTTCTCCCACAAGGAAGGTGCCAGCCCTGAAAAATCTTGCTGGACATCACCACCCCCCTGCAGCCTATCCGCAGGCACAACAGCACTGGGGATCTCTGCTTTCCCAGAGATTCAGCATGTCACGGTGCTCGTTCTCGGCAGAAACTTTTTCTGAAAAGGCAAATGTCTGGTTCCTTCTCCCACAAGGAAGCTACCAGCCCTGAACGACCTTGCTGGTCTTCACCGCCGCGCTGCAGCCTATCCACAGGCACAACAGCACTGGGGATCTCTGCTTTCCCAGAGACTCAGCATGTCACGGTGCTAGTTCTCGGCAGAAACTTTTTTTTGAAAGGCAAACGTCTGGCTCCTTCTCCCACAAGGAAGGTGCCAGCCCTGAAAGATCTTGCTGGTCTTCACCACCGCCCTGCAGCCTATCCACAGGCAAAACAGCACTGGGGATTTCTGCTTTCCCATAGACTCAGCATGTCACGGTGCTCGTTCTCGGCAGAAACTTTTTTTGAAAAGGCAATCTTACGGCTCCTTCTCCTACAAGGAATGTGCCAGCCCTGAAAAATCTTGCTGGTCTTCACCGTCCCACTGCAGGCTATCCACAGGCACAGAAGCAGTGGGGATCTCTGCTTTCCCAGAGAGTCAGCATGTCACGGTGCTCGCTCTCGGCAGAGCCTTTTTCTGAAAAGGCAAACGTCTGGCTCCTTCTCCCACAAGGAAGCTCCCAGCCCTCAAAGCTCTAGCAGGTCTGCAATATCCCCCTGCAGCCTATCTTTAGCCGCAAGAGCACTGGGGATCTCTGCTTTCCTAGAGACTCAGCATGTCACGGTGCTCGTTCTCGGCAGAAACATTTTTTTGAAAGGCAAAAGTCTGGCTCCTTCTCCCACAAGGAAGGTGCCAGCCCTGAAAGATCTTGCTGGTCTTCACCGCCCCCCTGCAGCCTATCCACAGGCACAACAGCACTGGGGATCTCTGCTTTCCCAGAGACTCAGCATGTCACGGTGCTCGTTCTCGGCAGAAACTTTTTCTGAAAAGGCAAACGTCTGGCTCCTTCTCTCACACGGAAGCTGCCAGCCCTGAAGTTCTTGCAGGTCTGCACTATCCCCCTGCAGCCTATCATTAGCCACAACAGCACTGGGGATCTCTGCTTTCCCAGAGACTCAGCATGTCACGGTGCTCGTTCTCGGCAGAAACATTTTTTTGAAAGGCAAAAGTCTGGCTCCTTCTCCCACAAGGAAGGTGCCAGCCCTGAAAGATCTTGCTGGTCTTCACAGCCCCCCTGCAGCCTATCCACAGGCACAACAGCACTGGGGATCTCTGCTTTCCCAGAGAGTCAGCATGTCACGGTGCTTGCTCTCGGGAGAGCCTTTTTCTGAAAAGGCAACTTCTGGCTCCTTCTCCCAGAAGGAAGCTGCCAGCACTGAAAGCTCTTGCAGGTCTGCACTATCCCTCTGCAGCCTAAATTTAGCCGCTACAGCACTGGGGATCTCTGCTTTCCCAGGGACTCAGCATGTCACGGTGCTTCTTCTCGGCAGAAACTTTTTCTGAAAAGGCAAACGTCTGGCTCCTTCTCCCACAAGGAAGCTGCCAGCCCTGAAAGATCTTGCTGGTCTTCACCGTCCCCCTGCAGCCTATGCACAGGCACAACAGCACTGGGGATCTCTGCTTTCCCAGAGATTCAGCATGTCACGGTGCTTGCTCTCGGTAGAGCCTTATTCTGAGAAGGCAATCTTACGGCTCCTTCTCCCACAATGGAAGCTGCCAGCCCTGAAAGATCTTGCTGGTCTTCACTGTCTCCCTCCAGCCTATCCACAGGCACAACAGCACTGGGGATCTCTGCTTTCCCAGAGAGTCAGCATGTCACGGTGCTCGTTCTCGGCAGAAACTTTTTCTGAAAAGGCAAATGTCTGGTTCCTTCTCTCACACGGAAGCTGCCAGCCCTGAAATTTCTTGCAGGTCTGCACTATCCCCCTGCAGCCTATCTTTAGCCGCAACAACACTGGGGATCTCTGCTTTCCCAGAGACTCAGCATGTCACGGTGCTCGTTCTCGGCAGAAACATTTTTTTGAAAGGCTTTCTTTCCCTAATCTTCTGTGCATCTCCTAACATCTTACATGGCCAAAGGTTGTTCTGCCTTTTTGTGTTCATAAGCGTTCCTGCAAACTCTACTTTCTGCATACCTCTTTTCAGCATATTCTTGTTCCTAATTTCTCTATCACCTCTTATTATTTAGCATACTTTCAAAATTATCCCTCCAGGTGTTACTAGTCAATTCATCATTAGTTTGCAGAATGTGGCATTTTTCCTAATACAATGTTTTGCACTTTCTTTTGTATTCACTAAGTTGCCTTGATGAGTGGATAAAAAGATTTTTTCTCCTTTGTCAGGTATGAAATTCACAGCAGACTACATTTTTTAGCTACTGCTGTTTTTCCTTTGACATAATTTTATACACTTGTATACTGAGATAACGGTTTTCAAGATCTTCTTTAACAATGAAGGAAATAGTAAATCTTTACAAATTGTTAAGTTAACAAATATTTGTTAACTTATGAAGTACCAAATATAGTACTAAATCCTCTCTGCAGCAGCATTCTACCTAGTTATGAAAAGTTTTCTATAATTCATAGAGTCCTGAATCTCCCATGAATCACTATGTTGATCTCATAGTTATTAGGGCACAAAAGTGAAGTATCATTGTTGTGCATACTCCCTTCAATTTTTGTAGATTCTAGATTACTTCTATTTTTAATTAACTATAATTTTAATTAATTATTTTTTAGTTGTGGGGGAAAAAAAATTATCTGACCAGTTGTGATTCATAGATTTTACTTTGCATTGTATCAAACACAGGAAACAAATTCAGCAACTTGTGATAATAAGAGGAGAGTGAGATGTGATATAAAGGAATTTACTGTAACATATAAAAAAAGCTGCAAAGATTTAGGGCAATGCACATTTGTCTGATGAGACAGATCTTCTATTCAAATATGTCTCCCAGATTTCTGTTTAAATATGAAAGTGCTTTCTCCAAATCTACTTTGTTGCATTTTATACCTTTTTATATGATCTTGTATTTATCAAAAGCCCTGTAATTTGTCTGTATTTCCATTACACTGAAATTGCTTTTTTTCATTAAGCAAATACTTTAAAAGATAGATACCCGAGTATGACACTTAAACTTCTATTTCTGCCCTGTCTTACATATTTTATATTAGTTACTTTCCCTATACACTAAGAATTACGAACCAAAACTGGGCATATTGTTCTGAACTCTTTTGCAAAGCTGAAGATTAAGACTCATATATTTGTTGAAATGAAAACAAGTGCTTTCGAGCATCTCTCCTAAATAAAATCCTTTTTGATTTGCAAACTGTAGCCCAATATGAGTTGCAAAAGATTTGTTCATTCACCATCAGATAGTCAATGCTTGTTTACAGATGACCAATTTTTTTTTACATCAACATTACAATACTTTTGACAATATTTTTACTCTATTAGGGTATATGCATGAATATTTGATTCTTCCAATGATATTTTTTATGCACAATGAATTGTCTCCTTGGTTAAAATCTTAAAATTTTGCTTTTTTTTTTTTTTTTTCTTCTATTCTGTCCCTTTCCCTTTTGAAATATGACTAGCCAACTGTGTTACTTTGGAGTTTTGTAGTTCCAAATCCTAAACTAGTCCAGAGAAAAAGGATAGCTTTTGTTCCCAGGCATTATCCAAGTATTTCAAAGAGATGCTACATCCATGAGAATATCAACTCTGTTAATCTGGGTTTTTTTGTTAATTATCAGACCCTAAAAAATGAAAAATCTACTAATGCCAGAAAAAAAAAAAAAAGTGTGGAAAAGCAAAACCACAAGGTAACACAGAATTAAATTGTAAGAAGCAGATGTATCAGCCCTTTAAGACAAACTCTGCAAAGCATCTGCATATTCCTTCACTATACCATGTAAAGGTTTCTTGGCTTGGTTTTCATTCTGCTTCTAGCACTGGTCTTGAAAGCAAATTAATTCTATCAAATTTAGCAGGTAGAATTATAGCCTTCTCATATTCACTTCTTTATTAACTGTTACTTCTTGTTTACTGTGTCACAGATATTTGCCTTCTGAGATAAAAGTCGGAGCACATAATAATACCTGTCTTCATTTTTCTCATTCCCTTGAAAATGTTTCTGCTTTTAATTTGGCAAGCTAAATGAAAATGCTTTTTGATGTCTTTGATAGAGTCTGTTCGTGTCCACATATGTAATTAAAAAGTGATGATGTAACAGTAGTTTTAGATGGTTTGTATGCCTGCTAAGTTTTATTTATCTCTTACTAAGAAACTAGTATTTCTGTATGGAATTTGAAACCCTTTTTCTACTAAGTCATTATCTGAAATTAAGACAAAAATAGTTCAAGAACGTTGAATCATGCTAAGGACCACAATTTGAGGCTGCAAGTGAAAAAAGTGATAACAAGTGTTTGTTTTGCACATGCATTAATTCTGTTTACATAGGAAATTGGGCACTTGTGTAAGTAGATGGGCAAAATTAGCTGTTCATCCACATAGGTAATAAGGCAAAGAAAGGATATACAGTATACATATGCAGCTGCAGCAATGACCATAGTCAACTCAGGTATGCAATTTCTTATGTATGATGTTGAAAATTCAATATCTACATGCTTTTTTACTGCTTGACATAAATATTTTCTAGTACTACTAGTACTGGTTTGTACTTTAACAACTGAAAGGAACTGATTGTGATATAAAAGCACTTCCACTTCTATGTATATATCAAAAAACATCAATCATCTCACCTAGATTCTAGAAAACAGGAGATTTGGAAATACAAAATATTATGTCTTTGGTCTTTTTAATGTTCAGTAGAAATCTGTCAATACTGTAGCTGAAATTACCCTGAGCTAGGGAGGGCATGGCACTGTAGCTAGGATCAGAGATATCTTTGTAGAGTCTTAAAGAGATATTTTTTCTGACACATTGAAAGATGATGACAAATATACAGAATCAGATAAATATATCTCAAAAAAAGGATGAAAGCTTTTCAGTTCACTGAAAATCTGAGTAGAAGTCTATAAACTGGGGGGAGTGCAGTGGGGGAATCACTGCTTGGGGACCAACTAAGCAATTGCACTGTGCATCACTGGTATGTTCCAGTCTTTATTATTACTATCGCCATTTTATTAGTGTTATCAACATCATTATTAGTATCATCTTTTCTGTTCTTACCTCACAAGTTTTACTTTTTTTTTTCCCCCGTTCTGTCCCCCATCCCACTGGAGAAGGAGCCAGACGTTTGCCTTTTCAGAAAAAGTTTCTGCCGAGAACAAGCACCGTGACATGCTGAATCTCTGGGAAAGCAGAGATCCCCAGCGCTGTTGCGGCTAAACATAGGCTGCAGGGGGATAGTGCAAACCTGGTAGAGCTTTGAGGGCTGGCAGCTTCCTTGTGGGAGAATGAGCCTTAAGTTTGCCTTTTCAGAAAAAGTTTCTGCCGAGAACGAGCACCGTGACATGATGAGTCTCTGGGAAAGCAGAGATCCCCAGTGCTGTTGTGCCTGTGGATAGGCTGCAGGGGGACGGTGAAGACCAGCAAGATTTTTCAGGGCTGGCATCTTCCTTGTTGAAGATTGAGCCAGACTTTTGCCTTTCAAAAAAAATGTTTCTGCCGAGAACGAGCACCCTGACATGCTGACTCTCTGAAAAAGCAGAGATCCCAGTGCTGTGTGCCTGCCGATAGGCTGCAGGCGGGCGGTGAAGACCAGCAAGATCGTTAAGGGCTGGTAGCTTCCTTGTGGGAGAAGGAGCCAGACGTTTGCCTTTTCTGAAAAAGGTCTGCCGAGAACGAGCACCGTGACATGCTGAGTCTCTGGGAAAGCAGAGATCCCCAGTGCTGTTGCGTCTAAAGATAGGCTGCAGAGGGATAGTGCAGATCTGCAAGAGCTTTCAGGGCTGGTTCCTTCCTTGTGGGAGAAGGAGCCAGACTTTTGCCTTTCAAAAAAATGTTTCTGCCGAGAACGAGGACCGTGACATGCTGAGTCTCTAGGAAAGCAGAGATCCCCAGTGCTGTTGTGCCTGTGGATAGGCTGGAAGGGGACGGTGAAGACCAGCAAGAGTTTTCATGGCTGGCACCTTCCTTGTGGGAGAAGGAGTCGGACTCTTGCCTTTTCAAAAAAATGTTTCTGCCGAGAACGAGCACCGTGACATTCTGGGTCTCTTGGAAAGCAGAGATCCCCAGTGCTTTTGTGCCTGCGGATAGGCTGCAGGGGGGCGGTGAAGACCAGCAAGATTTTTCAGTGCTGGCACCTTCCTTGTGGCAGAAGGAGCCTTAAGATTGCCTTTTGAAAAAAACTTTCTGCCGAGAACGAGCACCGTGACATGCTGAGTCTCTGGGAAAGCAGAGATCCCCAGTGCTGTTTTGCCTCTGGATACGCTGCAGGGCGGCGGTGAAGACCAGCAAGAGTTTTCATGGCTGGCACCTTCCTTGTGGGAGAAGGAGCCAGACATTTGCATTTTAAAAAAATGTTTCTGCCGAGAGCGAGCACCGTGACATGCTGAGTCTCTGGGAAAGCAGAGATCCCCAGTGCTGTTGTGCCTGTGGATAGGCTGCAGGGCGGAGGTGAAGACCAGCAAGGTCTTTCAGTGCTGGCACATTCCTTGTGGGAGAAGGAGCCAGACTTTTGCATTTCCAAAAAATGTTTCTGCCGAGAACGAGCACCGTGACATGCTGAGTCTCGGGGAAAGCAGAGATCCCCAGTGCTGTTGTGGATAAAGATAGGATGCAGAGGGATAGTGCAGACCTGCAAGAGCTTTCAGGGCTGGCAGCTTCCGTGTGAGAGAAGGAACCAGACATTTGCCTTTTCAGAAAAAGTTTCTGCCGAGAACGAGCACCGTGACATGCTGAATCTCTGGGAAAGCAGAGATCCCCAGTGCTGTTGCGGCTAAATTTAGGCTGCAGAGGGCTAGTGCAGACCTGCAAGAGCTCTCAGGGCTGGTACCTTCCTTTTGGGAGAAGGAGCCAGACGTTTGCCTTTTCAGAAAATGTTTCTGTCGAGAACGAGTACCGTGACATGCTGAGTCTCTGGGAAAGCAGAGATCCCCAGTGCTGTTGTGCCTGCGGATAGGATGCAGGGGGGCGGTGAAGACCAGCAAGAGTTTTCCGGGCTGGCACCTTCCTTGTGCGAGAAGAAGCCAGACTTTTGCCTTTCAAAAAAATGTTTCTGCCGAGAACGAGCACCGTGACATGCTGAGTCTCTGGGAAAGCAGAAATCCCCAGTGCTGTTGTGGCTGTGGATAGGCTGCAGGGCGGCTGTGAAGACCAGCAAGATCTTTCAGGGCTGGCAGCTTCCGTGTGACAGAAGGAGCCAGACGTTTGCCTTTTCAGAAAAAGTTTCTGCCGAGAACAAGCACCGTGACATGCTGAATCTCTGGGAAAACAGAGATCTCCAGTGCAGTTGCGGCTAAAGATAGGCTGTAGGGGGATAGTGCAGACCTGCAAGAGCTTTGAGGGCTGGCACCTTCCTTGTAGGAGAAGGAGCCTTAAGATTTCCTTTTCAAAAAAAGTTTCTGCCGAGAACGAGCACGGTGACATGCTGAGTCTCTGGGAAAGCAGAGATCCCCAGTGCTGTTGTGCCTGGGGATAGGCTGCAGGGCGGCGGAGAAGAACAGCAAGAGTTTTCAGGGCTGGCACCTTCAGTGTGGGAGAAGGAGCCAGACTTTTGCCTTTCAAAAAATGTTTCTGCCGAGAACGAGCACCGTGACATGCTGAGTCTCTGGGAAAGCAGAGATCCCCAGTGCTCTTGCGGCTAAAGATAGGCTGCAGGGGGATGGTGCAGACCTGCAAGAGCTTTCAGGGCTGGCAGCTTCCGTGTGAGAGAATGAACCAGATATCTGCCTTTTCAGAAAAAGTTTCTCCCGAGAACGAGCACCGTGACATGCTGAATCTCAGGGAAAGCAGAGATCCCCACTGCTCTTGCTGCTAAAGATAGGCTGCAGGGGATAGTGCAGACCTGCAAGAGATTTCAGGGCTGGCACCTTCCTTGTGGGAGAAGGAGCCAGACGTTTGCCTTTTCAGAAAAAGTTTCTGCCGAGAACGAGCACGGTGACATGCTGAGTCTCTGGGAAATCCGAGATCCCCAGTACTGTTGTGCCTGTGGATAGGCTGCAGGGGGATAGTGCAGACCTGCAAGAGCTTTGAGGGCTGGCACCTTCCTTGTAGGAGAAGGAGCCGTAAGATTGCCTTTTCAAAAAAAGTTTCTGCCGAGAACGAGCACAGTGACATGCTGAGTCTCTGGGAAAGCAGAGATCCCCAGTGCTGTTTCGCCTGTTGATAGGCCTGAGGGGACTGTGAAGACCAGCAAGATCTTTCAGGGCTGGCACATTCCTTGTGGGAGAAGGAGCCAGACTTTTGCATTTCCAAAAAATGTTTCTGCCGAGAACGAGCACCGTGTCATGCTGAGTCTCTGGGAAAGCAGAGATCCCCAGTACTGTTGTGCCTGTGGATAGGCTGCAGGGGGGCGGTGAAGACCAGCAAGATCGTTCAGGGCTGGCAGCTTCCGTGTGACAGAAGGAGCCAGACGTTGGCCTTTTCAGAAAAAGTTTCTGCCGAGAACAAGCACCGTGACATGCTGAATCTCTGGGAAAGCAGAAATCCCCAGTGCTGTTGTGACTGTGGATAGGCTGCAGGGCGGCTGTGAAGACCAGCAAGGTCTTTCAGTGCTGGCACATTCCTTGTGGGAGAAGGAGCCAGACTTTTGCATTTCCAAAAAAAGTTTCTGCCGAGAACGAGCACCGTGACATGCTGAGTCTCTGGGAAAGCAGAGATCCCAGTGCTGTTGTGGATAAAGATAGGATGCAGAGGGATAGTGCAGACCTGCAAGAGCTTTCAGGGCTGGCAGCTTCCGTGTGAGAGAAAGAACCAGACATTTGCCTTTTCAGAAAAAGTTTCTGCCGAGAACGAGCACCGTGACATGCTGAATCTCTGGGAAAGCAGAGATCCCCACTGCTGTTGCGGCTAAAGATAGGCTGCAGGGGATAGTGCAGACCAGCAAGAGATTTCAGGGCTGGCAGCTTCCGTGCGACAGAAGGAGCCAGACGTTTGCCTTTTCAGAAAAAGTTTCTGCCGAGAAGAAGCACCGTGACATGCTGAATCTCTGGGAAAACAGAGATCTCCAGTGCAGTTGCGGCTAAAGATAGGCTGTAGGGGGATAGTGCAGACCTGCAAGAGCTTTGAGGGCTGGCACCTTCCTTGTAGGAGAAGGAGCCTTAAGATTTCCTTTTCAAAAAAAGTTTCTGCTGACAACGAGCACCGTGACATGCTGACTCTCTGGGAAAGCAGATATCCCCAATGCTGTTGTGCTTGTGGATAGGCTGCAGGGGGGCGGTGAAGAACAGCAAGAGTTTTCAGGGCTGGCACCTTCCTTGTGGGAGAAGGAGCCAGACGTTTGCCTTTTCAGAAAAAGTTTCTGCCGAGAACGAGCACCGTGAAATGCTGAGTCTCTGGGAAAGCAGAGATCCCCAGTGCTCTTGTTTCTAAAGATAGGCTGCAGGGGATAGTGTAGACCTGCAAGAGCTTTCAGGGCTGGCAGCTTCCCTGTGGGAGAATGAGCCAGACGTTTGCCTTTTCAGAAAAAGTTTCTGCCGAGAACGAGCACCGTGACATGCTGAGTCTCTGGGAAAGCAGAGATCCCCAAAGCTGTTGTGCCTGTGGATAGGCTGCAGAGGGATAGTGAAAAACTGCATTAGTTTTCAGGGCTGGCACCTTCCCTGTGGGAGAAGGAGCCGAAAGTTTTCTTTTTCAGAAAAAAGCTTCTGCCGAGAGCGAGCACCGTGACATGCTGAGTCTCTGGGAAAGCAGAGATCCCCAAAGCTGTTGTGCCTGTGGATAGGCTGCAGAGGGATAGTGAAAAACTGCATTAGTTTTCAGGGCTGGCACCTTCCCTGTGGGAGAAGGAGCCGTAAGTTTGCCTTTTCAGAAAAAGGCTCTGGCGAGAGTGAGCACCGTGACATGCTGAGTCTCTGGGAAAGCAGAGATCCCCAAAGCTGTTGTGCCTGTGGATAGGCTGCAGAGGGATAGTGAAAAACTGCATTAGTTTTCAGGGCTGGCACCTTCCCTGTGGGAGAATGAGCCGTAAGTTTGCCTTTTCAGAAAAACGCTCTGGCGAGAACGAGCACCGTGACATGCTGAGTGTCTGGGAAAGCAGAGATCCCCAGTGCTGTTTTGCCTGTGGATAGGCTGCAGGAGGATAGTGAAGAGCTGCATTAGCTTTCAGTCCTGGCACCTTCCTTGTGGGAGAAGGAGCCGAAAGTTTTCTTTTTCAGAAAAAAGCTTCTGCCGAGAGCGAGCACCGTGACATGCTGAGTCTCTGGGAAAGCAGAGATCCCCAAAGCTGTTGTGCCTGTGGATAGGCTGCAGAGGGATAGTGAAGACCAGCAAGATCTTTCAGGGCTGGCACCTTCCTTGTGGGAGAAGGAGCCGTAAGTTTGCCTTTTCAGAAAAAAGCTTCTGCCGAGAGCGAGCACCGTGACATGCTGAGTCTCTGGGAAAGCAGAGATCCCCAAAGCTCTTGTGCCTGTGGATAGGCTGCAGAGGGATAGTGCATACCAGCAAGATCTTTCAGGGCTAGCACCTTCCTTGTGGGAGAAGGAGCCAGACGTTTGCCTTCTCAGAAAAAGCTTCTGCCGAGAACGAGCACCGTGACATGCTGAGTCTCTGGGAAAGCAGAGATCCCCAAAGCTGTTGTGCCTGTGGATAGGCTGCAGAGGGATAGTGAAAAAGTGCATTAGTTTTCAGGGCTGGCACCTTCCCTGTGGGAGAAGGAGCCGAAAGTTTTCATTTCAGAAAAAAGCTTCTGCCGAGAGCGAGCACCGTGACATGCTGAGTCTCTGGGAAAGCAGAGATCCCAAAAGCTGTTGTGCCTGTGGATAGGCTGCAGAGGGATAGTGAAAAACTGCATTAGTTTTCAGGGCTGGCACCTTCCCTGTGGGAGAAGGAGCCCTAAGTTTGCCTTTTCAGAAAAAAGCTTCTGCCGAGAGCGAGCACCGTGACATGCTGAGTCTCTGGGAAAGCAGAGATCCCCAAAGCTGTTGTGCCTGTGGATAGGCTGAAGAGGGATAGTGCATACCAGCAAGATCTTTCAGGGCTAGCACCTTCCTTGTGGGAGAAGGAGCCAGACGTTTGCCTTCTCAGAAAAAGCTTCTGCCGAGAACGAGCACCGTGACATGCTGAGTCTCTGGGAAAGCAGAGATCCCCAGTGCTGTTGCGGCTAAAGATAGGCTGCAGAGGGATAGTGAATACCAGCAAGATCTTTCAGGGCTGGCACCTTCCTTGTGGGAGAAGGAGCCAGACCTTTGCCTTTTCAGAAAAAGTTTCTGCCGAGAACGAGCACCGTGAAATGCTGAGTCTCTGGGAAAGCAGAGATCCCCAGTGCTGTTGTTTCTAAAGATAGGCTGCAGGGGATAGTGTAGACCTGCAAGAGCTTTCAGGGCTGGCAGCTTCCCTGTGGGAGAATGAGCCAGACGTTTGCCTTTTCAGAAAAAGTTTCTGCCGAGAACGAGCACCGTGACATGCTGAGTCTCGGGGAAAGCAGAGATCCCCAAAGCTGTTGTGCCTGTGGATAGGCTGCAGAGGGATAGTGAAAAACTGCATTAGTTTTCAGGGCTGGCACCTTCCCTGTGGGAGAAGGAGCCGAAAGTTTTCTTTTTCAGAAAAAAGCTTCTGCCGAGAGCGAGCACCGTGACATGCTGAGTCTCTGGGAAAGCAGAGATCCCCAAAGCTGTTGTGCCTGTGGATAGGCTGCAGAGGGATAGTGAAGACCAGCAAGATCTTTCAGGGCTGGCACCTTCCTTGTGGGAGAAGGAGCCGTAAGTTTGCCTTTTCAGAAAAAAGCTTCTGCCGAGAGCGAGCACCGTGACCTGCTGAGTCTCTGGGAAAGCAGAGATCCCCAGTGCTGTTGTGCCTGTGGATAGGCTGCAGGGCGGAAGTGAAGACCAGCAAGGTCTTTCAGTGCTGGCACATTCCTTGTGGGAGAAGGAGCCAGATTTTTGCCTTTCAAAAAAATGTTTCTGCCGAGAACGAGCACCGTGACATGCTGAGTCTCTGGGAAAGCAGAAATCCGCAGTGCTGTTGTGGCTGTGGATAGGCTGCAGGGCGGCTGTGAAGACCAGCAAGATCGTTCAGGGCTGGCAGCTTCCGTGTGAGAGAAGGAGCCAGACGTTTGCCTTTTCAGAAAAAGTTTCTGCCGAGAACAAGCACCGTGACATGCTGAATCTCTGGGAAAACAGAGATCTCCAGTGCAGTTGCGGCTAAAGATAGGCTGTAGGGGGATAGTGCAGACCTGCAAGAGCTTTGAGGGCTGGCACCTTCCTTGTAGGAGAAGGAGCCTTAAGATTTCCTTTTCAAAAAAAGTTTCTGCCGAGAACGAGCACGGTGACATGCTGAGTCTCTGGGAAAGCAGAGATCCCCAGTGCTGTTGTGCTTGTGGATAGGCTGCAGGGGGGCGGTGAAGAACAGCAAGAGTTTTCAGGGCTGGCACCTTCCTTGTGGGAGAAGGAGCCAGACCTTTGCCTTTTCAGAAAAAGTTTCTGCCGAGAACGAGCACCGTGAAATGCTGAGTCTCTGGGAAAGCAGAGATCCCCAGTGCTGTTTTGCATGTGGATAGGCTGCAGGAGGATAGTGAAGAGCTGCATTAGCTTTCAGGCCTGGCACCTTCCTTGTGGGAGAAGGAGCCGAAAGTTTTCTTTTTCAGAAAAAAGCTTCTGCCGAGAGCGAGCACCGTGACATGCTGAGTCTCTGGGAAAGCAGAGATCCCCAGTGCTGTTGTGCCTGTGGATAGGCTGCAGGAGGATAGTGAAGAGCTGCATTAGCTTTCAGGCCTGGCACCTTCCTTGTGGGAGAAGGAGCCGAAAGTTTTCTTTTTCAGAAAAAAGCTTCTGCCGAGAGCGAGCACCGTGACATGCTGAGTCTCTGGGAAAGCAGAGATCCCCAAAGCTGTTGTGCCTGTGGATAGGCTGCAGAGGGATAGTGAAAAACTGCATTAGTTTTCAGGGCTGGCACCTTCCTTGTGGGAGAAGGAGCCTTAAGTTTGCCTTTTCAGAAAAAAGCTTCTGCCGAGAGCGAGCACCGTGACATGCTGAGTCTCTGGGAAAGCAGAGATCCCCAAAGCTGTTGTGCCTGTGGATAGGCTGCAGAGGGATAGTGAAAAACTGCATTAGTTTTCAGGGCTGGCACCTTCCCTGTGGGAGAAGGAGCCGTAAGTTTGCCTTTTCAGAAAAAGGCTCTGGCGAGAGTGAGCACCGTGACATGCTGAGTCTCTGGGAAAGCAGAGATCCCCAGTGCTGTTGTGCCTGTGGATAGGCTGCAGAGGGATAGTGAAGACCAGCAAGATCTTTCAGGGCTGGCACCTTCCTTGTGGGAGAAGGAGCCGTAAGTTTGCCTTTTCAGAAAAAAGCTTCTGCCGAGAGCGAGCACCGTGACCTGCTGAGTCTCTGGGAAAGCAGAGATCCCCAAAGCTGTTGTGCCTGTGGATAGGCTGCAGAGGGATAGTGAATACCAGCAAGATCTTTCAGGGCTAGCACCTTCCTTGTGGGAGAAGGAGCCAGACGTTTGCCTTCTCAGAAAAAGCTTCTGCCGAGAACGAGCACCGTGACATGCTGAGTCTCTGGGAAAGCAGAGATCCCCAGTGCTGTTGCGGCTAAAGATAGGCTGCAGAGGGATAGTGAAGAGCTGCATTAGCTTTCAGGCCTGGCACCTTCCTTGTGGGAGAAGGAGCCGAAAGTTTGCCTTTTCAGAAAAAGGTTCTGGCGAGATTGAGCACCGTGACATGCTGAGTCTCTGCGAAAGCAGAGATCCCCAGTGCTGTTGTGCCTGTGGATAGGCTGCAGAGGGATAGTGAAAAACTGCATTAGTTTTCAGGGCTGGCACCTTCCCTGTGGGAGAAGGAGCCGTAAGTTTGCCTTTTCAGAAAAAAGCTTCTGCCGAGAGCGAGCACCGTGACATGCTGAGTCTCTGGGAAAGCAGAGATCCCCAAAGCTGTTGTGCCTGTGGATAGGCTGCAGAGGGATAGTGCATACCAGCAAGATCTTTCAGGGCTAGCACCTTCCTTGTGGGAGAAGGAGCCAGACGTTTGCCTTCTCAGAAAAAGCTTCTGCCGAGAACGAGCACCGTGACATGCTGAGTCTCTGGGAAAGCAGAGATCCCCAAAGCTGTTGTGCCTGTGGATAGGCTGCAGAGGGATAGTGAAAAACTGCATTAGTTTTCAGGGCTGGCACCTTCCCTGTGGGAGAAGGAGCCGTAAGTTTGCCTTTTCAGAAAAAAGCTTCTGCCGAGAGCGAGCACCGTGACATGCTGAGTCTCTGGGAAAGCAGAGATCCCCAAAGCTGTTGTGCCTGTGGATAGGCTGCAGAGGGATAGTGAATACCAGCAATATCTTTCAGGGCTAGCACCTTCCTTGTGGGAGAAGGAGCCAGACGTTTGCCTTCTCAGAAAAAGCTTCTGCCGAGAACGAGCACCGTGACATGCTGAGTCTCTGGGAAAGCAGAGATCCCCAGTGCTGTTGCGGCTAAAGATAGGCTGCAGAGGGATAGTGAATACCAGCAAGATCTTTCAGGGCTGGCACCTTCCTTGTGGGAGAAGGAGCCGTAAGTTTGCCTTTTCAGAAAAAGGTTCTGGCGAGAGTGAGCACCGTGACATGCTGAGTCTCTGGGAAAGCAGAGATCCCCAGTGCTGTTGTGCCTGTGGATAGGCTGCAGGAGGATAGTGAAGAGCTGCATTAGCTTTCAGGCCTGGCACCTTCCTTGTGGGAGAAGGAGCCGAAAGTTTTCTTTTTCAGAAAAAAGCTTCTGCCGAGAGCGAGCACCGTGACATGCTGAGTCTCTGGGAAAGCAGAGATCCCCAAAGCTGTTGTGCCTGTGGATAGGCTGCAGAGGGATAGTGAAGACCAGCAAGATCTTTCAGGGCTGGCACCTTCCCTGTGGGAGAAGGAGCCGTAAGTTTGCCTTTTCAGAAAAAGGTTCTGGCGAGAGTGAGCACCGTGACATGCTGAGTCTCTGGGAAAGCAGAGATCCCCAAAGCTGTTGTGCCTGTGGATAGGCTGCAGAGGGATAGTGAAAAACTGCATTAGTTTTCAGGGCTGGCACCTTCCCTGCGGGAGAAGGAGCCGAAAGTTTTCTTTTTCAGAAAAAAGCTTCTGCCGAGAGCGAGCACCGTGACATGCTGAGTCTCTGGGAAAGCAGAGATCCCCAAAGCTGTTGTGCCTGTGGATAGGCTGCAGAGGGATAGTGAAGACCAGCAAGATCTTTCAGGGCTGGCACCTTCCTTGTGGGAGAAGGAGCCGTAAGTTTGCCTTTTCAGAAAAAAGCTTCTGCCGAGAGCGAGCACCGTGACATGCTGAGTCTCTGGGAAAGCAGAGATCCCCAAAGCTCTTGTGCCTGTGGATAGGCTGCAGAGGGATAGTGAATACCAGCAAGATCTTTCAGGGCTAGCACCTTCCTTGTGGGAGAAGGAGCCAGACGTTTGCCTACTCAGAAAAAGCTTCTGCCGAGAACGAGCACCGTGACATGCTGAGTCTCTGGGAAAGCAGAGATCCCCAGTGCTGTTGCGGCTAAAGATAGGCTGCAGAGGGATAGTGAATACCAGCAAGATCTTTCAGGGCTGGCACCTTCCTTGTGGGAGAAGGAACCGTAAGTTTGCCTTTTCAGAAATAGGTTCTGGCGAGAGTGAGCACCGTGACATGCTGAGTCTCTGGGAAAGCAGAGATCCCCAAAGCTGTTGTGCCTGTGGATAGGCTGCAGAGGGATAGTGCATACCAGCAAGATCTTTCAGGGCTAGCACCTTCCTTGTGGGAGAAGGAGCCAGACGTTTGCCTTCTCAGAAAAAGCTTCTGCCGAGAACGAGCACCGTGACATGCTGAGTCTCTGGGAAAGCAGAGATCCCCAAAGCTGTTGTGCCTGTGGATAGGCTGCAGAGGGATAGTGAAAAACTGCATTAGTTTTCAGGGCTGGCACCTTCCCTGTGGGAGAAGGAGCCGAAAGTTTTCTTTTTCAGAAAAAAGCTTCTGCCGAGAGCGAGCATCGTGACATGCTGAGTCTCTGGGAAAGCAGAGATCCCAAAAGCTGTTGTGCCTGTGGATAGGCTGCAGAGGGATAGTGAAAAACTGCATTAGTTTTCAGGGCTGGCACCTTCCCTGTGGGAGAAGGAGCCGTAAGTTTGCCTTTTCAGAAAAAGGCTCTGGCGAGAGTGAGCACCGTGACATGCTGAGTCTCTGGGAAAGCAGAGATCCCCAAAGCTGTTGTGCCTGTGGATAGGCTGCAGAGGGATAGTGAAAAACTGCATTAGTTTTCAGGGCTGGCACCTTCCCTGTGGGAGAAGGAGCCGTAAGTTTGCCTTTTCAGAAAAAAGCTCTGGCGAGAGTGAGCACCGTGACATGCTGAGTCTCTGGGAAAGCAGAGATCCCCAGTGCTGTTTTGCCTGTGGATAGGCTGCAGGAGGATAGTGAAGAGCTGCATTAGCTTTCAGGCCTGGCACCTTCCTTGTGGGAGAAGGAGCCGAAAGTTTTCTTTTTCAGAAAAAAGCTTCTGCCGAGAGCGAGCACCGTGACATGCTGAGTCTCTGGGAAAGCAGAGATCCCCAAAGCTGTTGTGCCTGTGGATAGGCTGCAGAGGGATAGTGAAGACCAGCAAGATCTTTCAGGGCTGGCACCTTCCTTGTGGGAGAAGGAGCCGTAAGTTTGCCTTTTCAGAAAAAAGCTTCTGCCGAGAGCGAGCACCGTGACCTGCTGAGTCTCTGGGAAAGCAGAGATCCCCAAAGCTGTTGTGCCTGTGGATAGGCTGCAGAGGGATAGTGCATACCAGCAAGATCTTTCAGGGCTAGCACCTTCCTTGTGGGAGAAGGAGCCAGACGTTTGCCTTCTCAGAAAAAGCTTCTGCCGAGAACGAGCACCGTGACATGCTGAGTCTCTGGGAAAGCAGAGATCCCCAAAGCTGTTGTGCCTGTGGATAGGCTGCAGAGGGATAGTGAAAAACTGCATTAGTTTTCAGGGCTGGCACCTTCCCTGTGGGAGAAGGAGCCGAAAGTTTTCTTTTTCAGAAAAAAGCTTCTGCCGAGAGCGAGCACCGTGACATGCTGAGTCTCTGGGAAAGCAGAGATCCCAAAAGCTGTTGTGCCTGTGGATAGGCTGCAGAGGGATAGTGAAAAACTGCATTAGTTTTCAGGGCTGGCACCTTCCCTGTGGGAGAAGGAGCCGTAAGTTTGCCTTTTCAGAAAAAGGCTCTGGCGAGAGTGAGCACCGTGACATGCTGAGTCTCTGGGAAAGCAGAGATCCCCAAAGCTGTTGTGCCTGTGGATAGGCTGCAGAGGGATAGTGAAGACCAGCAAGATCTTTCAGGGCTAGCACCTTCCTTGTGGGAGAAGGAGCCAGACGTTTGCCTTCTCAGAAAAAGCTTCTGCCGAGAGCGAGCACCGTGACATGCTGAGTCTCTGGGAAAGCAGAGATCCCCAAAGCTGTTGTGCCTGTGGATAGGCTGCAGAGGGATAGTGAAAAACTGCATTAGTTTTCAGGGCTGGCACCTTCCCTGTGGGAGAAGGAGCCGAATGTTTTCTTTTTCAGAAAAAAGCTTCTGCCGAGAGCGAGCACCGTGACCTGCTGAGTCTCTGGGAAAGCAGAGATCCCCAAAGCTGTTGTGCCTGTGGATAGGCTGCAGAGGGATAGTGAATACCAGCAAGATCTTTCAGGGCTAGCACCTTCCTTGTGGGAGAAGGAGCCAGACGTTTGCCTTCTCAGAAAAAGCTTCTGCCGAGAACGAGCACCGTGACATGCTGAGTCTCTGGGAAAGCAGAGAACCCCAGTGCTGTTGCGGCTAAAGATAGGCTGCAGAGGGATAGTGAATACCAGCAAGATCTTTCAGGGCTGGCACCTTCCTTGTGGGAGAAGGAGCCGTAAGTTTGCCTTTTCAGAAAAAGGTTCTGGCGAGAGTGAGCACCGTGACATGCTGAGTCTCTGGGAAAGCAGAGATCCCCAAAGCTGTTGTGCCTGTGGATAGGCTGCAGAGGGATAGTGAAAAACTGCATTAGTTTTCAGGGCTGGCACCTTCCCTGTGGGAGAAGGAGCCGAAAGTTTTCTTTTTCAGAAAAAAGCTTCTGCCGAGAGCGAGCACCGTGACATGCTGAGTCTCTGGGAAAGCAGAGATCCCCAAAGCTGTTGTGCCTGTGGATAGGCTGCAGAGGGATAGTGAAAAACTGCATTAGTTTTCAGGGCTGGCACCTTCCCTGTGGGAGAAGGAGCCGAAAGTTTTCTTTTTCAGAAAAAAGCTTCTGCCGAGAGCGAGCACCGTGACATGCTGAGTCTCTGGGAAAGCAGAGATCCCCAAAGCTGTTGTGCCTGTGGATAGGCTGCAGAGGGATAGTGAAAAACTGCATTAGTTTTCAGGGCTGGCACCTTCCCTGTGGGAGAAGGAGCCGTAAGTTTGCCTTTTCAGAAAAAGGCTCTGGCGAGAGTGAGCACCGTGACATGCTGAGTCTCTGGGAAAGCAGAGATCCCCAGTGCTGTTGTGCCTGTGGATAGGCTGCAGGAGGATAGTGAAGAGCTGCATTAGCTTTCAGGCCTGGCACCTTCCTTGTGGGAGAAGGAGCCGAAAGTTTTCTTTTTCAGAAAAAAGCTTCTGCCGAGAGCGAGCACCGTGACATGCTGAGTCTCTGGGAAAGCAGAGATCCCCAGTGCTGTTGTGCCTGTGGATAGGCTGCAGAGGGATAGTGAAAAACTGCATTAGTTTTCAGGGCTGGCACCTTCCCTGCGGGAGAAGGAGCCGAAAGTTTTCTTTTTCAGAAAAAAGCTTCTGCCGAGAGCGAGCACCGTGACATGCTGAGTCTCTGGGAAAGCAGAGATCCCCAAAGCTGTTGTGCCTGTGGATAGGCTGCAGAGGGATAGTGAAAAACTGCATTAGTTTTCAGGGCTGGCACCTTCCCTGTGGGAGAAGGAGCCGTAAGTTTGCCTTTTCAGAAAAAGGCTCTGGCGAGAGTGAGCACCGTGACATGCTGAGTCTCTGGGAAAGCAGAGATCCCCAAAGCTGTTGTGCCTGTGGATAGGCTGCAGAGGGATAGTGAAAAACTGCATTAGTTTTCAGGGCTGGCACCTTCCCTGTGGGAGAAGGAGCCGTAAGTTTGCCTTTTCAGAAAAAAGCTCTGGCGAGAGTGAGCACCGTGACATGCTGAGTCTCTGGGAAAGCAGAGATCCCCAGTGCTGTTTTGCCTGTGGATAGGCTGCAGGAGGATAGTGAAGAGCTGCATTAGCTTTCAGGCCTGGCACCTTCCTTGTGGGAGAAGGAGCCGAAAGTTTTCTTTTTCAGAAAAAAGCTTCTGCCGAGAGCGAGCACCGTGACATGCTGAGTCTCTGGGAAAGCAGAGATCCCCAAAGCTGTTGTGCCTGTGGATAGGCTGCAGAGGGATAGTGAAAAACTGCATTAGTTTTCAGGGCTGGCACCTTCCCTGTGGGAGAAGGAGCCGAAAGTTTTCTTTTTCAGAAAAAAGCTTCTGCCGAGAGCGAGCACCGTGACATGCTGAGTCTCTGGGAAAGCAGAGATCCCCAAAGCTGTTGTGCCTGTGGATAGGCTGCAGAGGGATAGTGAAAAACTGCATTAGTTTTCAGGGCTGGCACCTTCCCTGTGGGAGAAGGAGCCGTAAGTTTGCCTTTTCAGAAAAAGGCTCTGGCGAGAGTGAGCACCGTGACATGCTGAGTCTCTGGGAAAGCAGAGATCCCCAGTGCTGTTGTGCCTGTGGATAGGCTGCAGAGGGATAGTGAAAAACTGCATTAGTTTTCAGGGCTGGCACCTTCCCTGTGGGAGAAGGAGCCGTAAGTTTGCCTTTTCAGAAAAAAGCTCTGGCGAGAGTGAGCACCGTGACATGCTGAGTCTCTGGGAAAGCAGAGATCCCCAGTGCTGTTTTGCCTGTGGATAGGCTGCAGGAGGATAGTGAAGAGCTGCATTAGCTTTCAGGCCTGGCACCTTCCTTGTGGGAGAAGGAGCCGAAAGTTTTCTTTTTCAGAAAAAAGCTTCTGCCGAGAGCGAGCACCGTGACATGCTGAGTCTCTGGGAAAGCAGAGATCCCCAAAGCTGTTGTGCCTGTGGATAGGCTGCAGAGGGATAGTGAAAAACTGCATTAGTTTTCAGGGCTGGCACCTTCCCTGTGGGAGAAGGAGCCGAAAGTTTTCTTTTTCAGAAAAAAGCTTCTGCCGAGAGCGAGCACCGTGACATGCTGAGTCTCTGGGAAAGCAGAGATCCCCAAAGCTGTTGTGCCTGTGGATAGGCTGCAGAGGGATAGTGAAAAACTGCATTAGTTTTCAGGGCTGGCACCTTCCCTGTGGGAGAAGGAGCCGTAAGTTTTCTTTTTCAGAAAAAAGCTTCTGCCGAGAGCGAGCACCGTGACATGCTGAGTCTCTGGGAAAGCAGAGATCCCCAAAGCTGTTGTGCCTGTGGATAGGCTGCAGAGGGATAGTGAAGACCAGCAAGATCTTTCAGGGCTGGCACCTTCCTTGTGGGAGAAGGAGCCGTAAGTTTGCCTTTTCAGAAAAAAGCTTCTGCCGAGAGCGAGCACCGTGACATGCTGAGTCTCTGGGAAAGCAGAGATCCCCAAAGCTGTTGTGCCTGTGGATAGGCTGCAGAGGGATAGTGAAAAACTGCATTAGTTTTCAGGGCTGGCACCTTCCCTGTGGGAGAAGGAACCGTAAGTTTGCCTTTTCAGAAAAAAGCTTCTGCCGAGAGCGAGCACCGTGACATGCTGAGTCTCTGGGAAAGCAGAGATCCCCAAAGCTGTTGTGCCTGTGGATAGGCTGCAGAGGGATAGTGCATACCAGCAAGATCTTTCAGGGCTAGCACCTTCCTTGTGGGAGAAGGAGCCAGACGTTTGCCTTCTCAGAAAAAGCTTCTGCCGAGAACGAGCACCGTGACATGCTGAGTCTCTGGGAAAGCAGAGATCCCCAGTGCTGTTGCGGCTAAAGATAGGCTGCAGAGGGATAGTGAATACCAGCAAGATCTTTCAGGGCTGGCACCTTCCTTGTGGGAGAAGGAGCCGTAAGTTTGCCTTTTCAGAAAAAGGTTCTGGCGAGAGTGAGCACCGTGACATGCTGAGTCTCTGGGAAAGCAGAGATCCCCAGTGCTGTTGTGCCTGTGGATAGGCTGCAGGAGGATAGTGAAGAGCTGCATTAGCTTTCAGGCCTGGCACCTTCCTTGTGGGAGAAGGAGCCGAAAGTTTTCTTTTTCAGAAAAAAGCTTCTGCCGAGAGCGAGCACCGTGACATGCTGAGTCTCTGGGAAAGCAGAGATCCCCAAAGCTGTTGTGCCTGTGGATAGGCTGCAGAGGGATAGTGAAAAACTGCATTAGTTTTCAGGGCTGGCACCTTCCCTGCGGGAGAAGGAGCCGAAAGTTTTCTTTTTCAGAAAAAAGCTTCTGCCGAGAGCGAGCACCGTGACATGCTGAGTCTCTGGGAAAGCAGAGATCCCCAAAGCTGTTGTGCCTGTGGATAGGCTGCAGAGGGATAATGAAAAACTGCATTAGTTTTCAGGGCTGGCACCTTCCCTGTGGGAGAAGGAGCCGTAAGTTTGCCTTTTCAGAAAAAGGCTCTGGCGAGAGTGAGCACCGTGACATGCTGAGTCTCTGGGAAAGCAGAGATCCCCAAAGCTGTTGTGCCTGTGGATAGGCTGCAGAGGGATAGTGAAAAACTGCATTAGTTTTCAGGGCTGACACCTTCCCTGTGGGAGAAGGAGCCGTAAGTTTGCCTTTTCAGAAAAAAGCTCTGGCGAGAGTGAGCACCGTGACATGCTGAGTCTCTGGGAAAGCAGAGATCCCCAGTGCTGTTTTGCCTGTGGATAGGCTGCAGGAGGATAGTGAAGAGCTGGATTAGCTTTCAGGCCTGGCACCTTCCTTGTGGGAGAAGGAGCCGAAAGTTTTCTTTTTCAGAAAAAAGCTTCTGCCGAGAGCGAGCACCGTGACATGCTGAGTCTTTGGGAAAGCAGAGATCCCCAAAGCTGTTGTGCCTGTGGATAGGCTGCAGAGGGATAGTGCATACCAGCAAGATCTTTCAGGGCTAGCACCTTCCTTGTGGGAGAAGGAGCCAGACGTTTGCCTTCTCAGAAAAAGCTTCTGCCGAGAACGAGCACCGTGACATGCTGAGTCTCTGGGAAAGCAGAGATCCCCAAAGCTGTTGTGCCTGTGGATAGGCTGCAGAGGGATAGTGAAAAACTGCATTAGTTTTCAGGGCTGGCACCTTCCCTGTGGGAGAAGGAGCCGAAAGTTTTCTTTTTCAGAAAAAGGCTCTGGCGAGAGTGAGCACCGTGACATGCTGAGTCTCTGGGAAAGCAGAGATCCCCAAAGCTGTTGTGCCTGTGGATAGGCTGCAGAGGGATAGTGAAAAACTGCATTAGTTTTCAGGGCTGGCACCTTCCCTGTGGGAGAAGGAGCCGAAAGTTTTCTTTTTCAGAAAAAAGCTTCTGCCGAGAGCGAGCACCGTGACATGCTGAGTCTCTGGGAAAGCAGAGATCCCCAAAGCTGTTGTGCCTGTGGATAGGCTGCAGAGGGATAGTGAAGACCAGCAAGATCTTTCAGGGCTGGCACCTTCCTTGTGGGAGAAGGAGCCGTAAGTTTGCCTTTTCAGAAAAAAGCTTCTGTCGAGAGCGAGCACCGTGACATGCTGAGTCTCTGGGAAAGCAGAGATCCCCAAAGCTCTTGTGCCTGTGGATAGGCTGCAGAGGGATAGTGAATACCAGCAAGATCTTTCAGGGCTAGCACCTTCCTTGTGGGAGAAGGAGCCAGGCGTTTGCCTTCTCAGAAAAAGCTTCTGCCGAGAACGAGCACCGTGACATGCTGAGTCTCTGGGAAAGCAGAGATCCCCAGTGCTGTTGCGGCTAAAGATAGGCTGCAGAGGGATAGTGAATACCAGCAAGATCTTTCAGGGCTGGCACCTTCCTTGTGGGAGAAGGAGCCGTAAGTTTGCCTTTTCAGAAAAAAGCTTCTGCCGAGAGCGAGCACCGTGACATGCTGAGTCTCTGGGAAAGCAGAGATCCCCAAAGCTCTTGTGCCTGTGGATAGGCTGCAGAGGGATAGTGAATACCAGCAAGATCTTTCAGGGCTAGCACCTTCCTTGTGGGAGAAGGAGCCAGACGTTTGCCTTCTCAGAAAAAGCTTCTGCCGAGAACGAGCACCGTGACATGCTGAGTCTCTGGGAAAGCAGAGATCCCCAGTGCTGTTGCGGCTAAAGATAGGCTGCAGAGGGATAGTGAAGAGCTGCATTAGCTTTCAGGCCTGGCACCTTCCTTGTGGGAGAAGGAGCCGAAAGTTTGCCTTTTCAGAAAAAGGTTCTGGCGAGAGTGAGCACCGTGACATGCTGAGTCTCTGGGAAAGCAGAGATCCCCAGTGCTGTTTTGCCTGTGGATAGGCTGCAGAGGGATAGTGAAGAGCTGCATTAGCTTTCAGGCCTGGCACCTTCCTTGTGGGAGAAGGAGCCGAAAGTTTGCCTTTTCAGAAAAAGGTTCTGGCGAGAGTGAGCACCGTGACATGCTGAGTCTCTGGGAAAGCAGAGATCCCCAAAGCTGTTGTGCCTGTGGATAGGCTGCAGAGGGATAGTGAAAAACTGCATTAGTTTTCAGGGCTGGCACCTTCCCTGTGGGAGAAGGAGCCGAAAGTTTTCTTTTTCAGAAAAAAGCTTCTGCCGAGAGCGAGCACCGTGACATGCTGAGTCTCTGGGAAAGCAGAGATCCCCAAAGCTGTTGTGCCTGTGGATAGGCTGCAGAGGGATAGTGAAGACCAGCAAGATCTTTCAGGGCTGGCACCTTCCTTGTGGGAGAAGGAGCCGTAAGTTTGCCTTTTCAGAAAAAAGCTTCTGCCGAGAGCGAGCACCGTGACATGCTGAGTCTCTGGGAAAGCAGAGATCCCCAAAGCTCTTGTGCCTGTGGATAGGCTGCAGAGGGATAGTGCATACCAGCAAGATCTTTCAGGGCTAGCACCTTCCTTGTGGGAGAAGGAGCCAGACGTTTGCCTTCTCAGAAAAAGCTTCTGCCGAGAACGAGCACCGTGACATGCTGAGTCTCTGGGAAAGCAGAGATCCCCAGTGCTGTTGCGGCTAAAGATAGGCTGCAGAGGGATAGTGAATACCAGCAAGATCTTTCAGGGCTGGCACCTTCCTTGTGGGAGAAGGAGCCAGACGTTTGCCTTCTCAGAAAAAGCTTCTGCCGAGAACGAGCACCGTGACATGCTGAGTCTCTGGGAAAGCAGAGATCCCCAGTGCTGTTTTGCCTGTGGATAGGCTGCAGAGGGATAGTGAAAAACTGCATTAGTTTTCAGGGCTGGCACCTTCCCTGTGGGAGAAGGAGCCGAAAGTTTTCTTTTTCAGAAAAAAGCTTCTGCCGAGAGCGAGCACCGTGACATGCTGAGTCTCTGGGAAAGCAGAGATCCCAAAAGCTGTTGTGCCTGTGGATAGGCTGCAGAGGGATAGTGAAAAACTGCATTAGTTTTCAGGGCTGGCACCTTCCCTGTGGGAGAAGGAGCCGTAAGTTTGCCTTTTCAGAAAAAGGCTCTGGCGAGAGTGAGCACCGTGACATGCTGAGTCTCTGGGAAAGCAGAGATCCCCAAAGCTGTTGTGCCTGTGGATA
Organism: Astur gentilis; assembly: GCF_929443795.1. Classification (NCBI taxonomy): domain Eukaryota; kingdom Metazoa; phylum Chordata; class Aves; order Accipitriformes; family Accipitridae; genus Astur; species Astur gentilis. Next base: position 36,805 of record NW_026061145.1, read on the forward strand.
GGCTGCAGAGGGATAGTGAAAAACTGCATTAGTTTTCAGGGCTGGCACCTTCCCTGTGGGAGAAGGAGCCGTAAGTTTGCCTTTTCAGAAAAAAGCTCTGGCGAGAGCGAGCACCGTGACATGCTGAGTCTCTGGGAAAGCAGAGATCCCCAAAGCTCTTGTGCCTGTGGATAGGCTGCAGAGGGATAGTGAATACCAGCAAGATCTTTCAGGGCTAGCACCTTCCTTGTGGGAGAAGGAGCCAGGCGTTTGCCTTCTCAGAAAAAGCTTCTGCCGAGAACGAGCACCGTGACATGCTGAGTCTCTGGGAAAGCAGAGATCCCCAGTGCTGTTGCGGCTAAAGATAGGCTGCAGAGGGATAGTGAATACCAGCAAGATCTTTCAGGGCTGGCACCTTCCTTGTGGGAGAAGGAGCCGTAAGTTTGCCTTTTCAGAAAAAAGCTTCTGCCGAGAGCGAGCACCGTGACATGCTGAGTCTCTGGGAAAGCAGAGATCCCCAAAGCTCTTGTGCCTGTGGATAGGCTGCAGAGGGATAGTGAATACCAGCAAGATCTTTCAGGGCTAGCACCTTCCTTGTGGGAGAAGGAGCCAGACGTTTGCCTTCTCAGAAAAAGCTTCTGCCGAGAACGAGCACCGTGACATGCTGAGTCTCTGGGAAAGCAGAGATCCCCAGTGCTGTTGCGGCTAAAGATAGGCTGCAGAGGGATAGTGAAGAGCTGCATTAGCTTTCAGGCCTGGCACCTTCCTTGTGGGAGAAGGAGCCGAAAGTTTGCCTTTTCAGAAAAAGGTTCTGGCGAGAGTGAGCACCGTGACATGCTGAGTCTCTGGGAAAGCAGAGATCCCCAGTGCTGTTTTGCCTGTGGATAGGCTGCAGAGGGATAGTGAAGAGCTGCATTAGCTTTCAGGCCTGGCACCTTCCTTGTGGGAGAAGGAGCCGAAAGTTTGCCTTTTCAGAAAAAGGTTCTGGCGAGAGTGAGCACCGTGACATGCTGAGTCTCTGGGAAAGCAGAGATCCCCAAAGCTGTTGTGCCTGTGGATAGGCTGCAGAGGGATAGTGAAAAACTGCATTAGTTTTCAGGGCTGGCACCTTCCCTGTGGGAGAAGGAGCCGAAAGTTTTCTTTTTCAGAAAAAAGCTTCTGCCGAGAGCGAGCACCGTGACATGCTGAGTCTCTGGGAAAGCAGAGATCCCCAAAGCTGTTGTGCCTGTGGATAGGCTGCAGAGGGATAGTGAAGACCAGCAAGATCTTTCAGGGCTGGCACCTTCCTTGTGGGAGAAGGAGCCGTAAGTTTGCCTTTTCAGAAAAAAGCTTCTGCCGAGAGCGAGCACCGTGACATGCTGAGTCTCTGGGAAAGCAGAGATCCCCAAAGCTCTTGTGCCTGTGGATAGGCTGCAGAGGGATAGTGAATACCAGCAAGATCTTTCAGGGCTAGCACCTTCCTTGTGGGAGAAGGAGCCAGACGTTTGCCTTCTCAGAAAAAGCTTCTGCCGAGAACGAGCACCGTGACATGCTGAGTCTCTGGGAAAGCAGAGATCCCCAGTGCTGTTGCGGCTAAAGATAGGCTGCAGAGGGATAGTGAATACCAGCAAGATCTTTCAGGGCTGGCACCTTCCTTGTGGGAGAAGGAGCCGTAAGTTTGCCTTTTCAGAAAAAGGTTCTGGCGAGAGTGAGCACCGTGACATGCTGAGTCTCTGGGAAAGCAGAGATCCCCAGTGCTGTTTTGCCTGTGGATAGGCTGCAGAGGGATAGTGAAGAGCTGCATTAGCTTTCAGGCCTGGCACCTTCCTTGTGGGAGAAGGAGCCGAAAGTTTGCCTTTTCAGAAAAAGGTTCTGGCGAGAGTGAGCACCGTGACATGCTGAGTCTCTGGGAAAGCAGAGATCCCCAAAGCTGTTGTGCCTGTGGATAGGCTGCAGAGGGATAGTGAAAAACTGCATTAGTTTTCAGGGCTGGCACCTTCCCTGTGGGAGAAGGAGCCGTAAGTTTGCCTTTTCAGAAAAAAGCTTCTGCCGAGAGCGAGCACCGTGACATGCTGAGTCTCTGGGAAAGCAGAGATCCCCAAAGCTGTTGTGCCTGTGGATAGGCTGCAGAGGGATAGTGAAAAACTGCATTAGTTTTCAGGGCTGGCACCTTCCCTGTGGGAGAAGGAGCCGTAAGTTTGCCTTTTCAGAAAAAGGCTCTGGCGAGAGTGAGCACCGTGACATGCTGAGTCTCTGGGAAAGCAGAGATCCCCAAAGCTCTTGTGCCTGTGGATAGGCTGCAGAGGGATAGTGAATACCAGCAAGATCTTTCAGGGCTAGCACCTTCCTTGTGGGAGAAGGAGCCAGACGTTTGCCTTCTCAGAAAAAGCTTCTGCCGAGAACGAGCACCGTGACATGCTGAGTCTCTGGGAAAGCAGAGATCCCCAGTGCTGTTGCGGCTAAAGATAGGCTGCAGAGGGATAGTGAAGAGCTGCATTAGCTTTCAGGCCTGGCACCTTCCTTGTGGGAGAAGGAGCCGAAAGTTTTCTTTTTCAGAAAAAAGCTTCTGCCGAGAGCGAGCACCGTGACATGCTGAGTCTCTGGGAAAGCAGAGATCCCCAAAGCTGTTGTGCCTGTGGATAGGCTGCAGAGGGATAGTGAAAAACTGCATTAGTTTTCAGGGCTGGCACCTTCCCTGTGGGAGAAGGAGCCGTAAGTTTGCCTTTTCAGAAAAAGGCTCTGGCGAGAGTGAGCACCGTGACATGCTGAGTCTCTGGGAAAGCAGAGATCCCCAGTGCTGTTGTGCCTGTGGATAGGCTGCAGGAGGATAGTGAAGAGCTGCATTAGCTTTCAGGCCTGGCACCTTCCTTGTGGGAGAAGGAGCCGAAAGTTTTCTTTTTCAGAAAAAAGCTTCTGCCGATAGCGAGCACCGTGACATGCTGAGTCTCTGGGAAAGCAGAGATCCCCAAAGCTGTTGTGCCTGTGGATAGGCTGCAGAGGGATAGTGAAAAACTGCATTAGTTTTCAGGGCTGGCATCTTCCCTGTGGGAGAAGGAGCCGAAAGTTTTCTTTTTCAGAAAAAAGCTTCTGCCGAGAGCGAGCACCGTGACATGCTGAGTCTCTGGGAAAGCAGAGATCCCCAAAGCTGTTGTGCCTGTGGATAGGCTGCAGAGGGATAGTGAAGACCAGCAAGATCTTTCAGGGCTGGCACCTTCCTTGTGGGAGAAGGAGCCGTAAGTTTGCCTTTTCAGAAAAAGGTTCTGGCGAGAGTGAGCACCGTGACATGCTGAGTCTCTGGGAAAGCAGAGATCCCCAAAGCTGTTGTGCCTGTGGATAGGCTGCAGAGGGATAGTGAAAAACTGCATTAGTTTTCAGGGCTGGCACCTTCCCTGTGGGAGAAGGAGCCGTAAGTTTGCCTTTTCAGAAAAAGGCTCTGGCGAGAGTGAGCACCGTGACATGCTGAGTCTCTGGGAAAGCAGAGATCCCCAAAGCTGTTGTGCCTGTGGATAGGCTGCAGAGGGATAGTGAAAAACTGCATTAGTTTTCAGGGCTGGCACCTTCCCTGTGGGAGAAGGAGCCGTAAGTTTGCCTTTTCAGAAAAATGCTCTGGCGAGAGTGAGCACCGTGACATGCTGAGTCTCTGGGAAAGCAGAGATCCCCAGTGCTGTTTTGCCTGTGGATAGGCTGCAGGAGGATAGTGAAGAGCTGCATTAGCTTTTAGGCCTGGCACCTTCCTTGTGGGAGAAGGAGCCGAAAGTTTTCTTTTTCAGAAAAAAGCTTCTGCCGAGAGCGAGCACCGTGACATGCTGAGTCTCTGGGAAAGCAGAGATCCCCAAAGCTGTTGTGCCTGTGGATAGGCTGCAGAGGGATAGTGAAGACGAGCAAGATCTTTCAGGGCTGGCACCTTCCTTGTGGGAGAAGGAGCCGTAAGTTTGCCTTTTCAGAAAAAAGCTTCTGCCGAGAGCGAGCACCGTGACATGCTGAGTCTCTGGGAAAGCAGAGATCCCCAAAGCTCTTGTGCCTGTGGATAGGCTGCAGAGGGATAGTGAATACCAGCAAGATCTTTCAGGGCTAGCACCTTCCTTGTGGGAGAAGGAGCCAGACGTTTGCCTTCTCAGAAAAAGCTTCTGCCGAGAACGAGCACCGTGACATGCTGAGTCTCTGGGAAAGCAGAGATCCCCAAAGCTGTTGTGCCTGTGGATAGGCTGCAGAGGGATAGTGAAAAACTGCATTAGTTTTCAGGGCTGGCACCTTCCCTGTGGGAGAAGGAGCCGTAAGTTTGCCTTTTCAGAAAAAAGCTTCTGCCGAGAGCGAGCACCGTGACATGCTGAGTCTCTGGGAAAGCAGAGATCCCCAAAGCTGTTGTGCCTGTGGATAGGCTGCAGAGGGATAGTGCATACCAGCAAGATCTTTCAGGGCTAGCACCTTCCTTGTGGGAGAAGGAGCCAGACGTTTGCCTTCTCAGAAAAAGCTTCTGCCGAGAACGAGCACCGTGACATGCTGAGTCTCTGGGAAAGCAGAGATCCCCAAAGCTGTTGTGCCTGTGGATAGGCTGCAGAGGGATAGTGAAAAACTGCATTAGATTTCAGGGCTGGCACCTTCCCTGTGGGAGAAGGAGCCGTAAGTTTGCCTTTTCAGAAAAAGGCTCTGGCGAGAGTGAGCACCGTGACATGCTGAGTCTCTGGGAAAGCAGAGATCCCCAAAGCTGTTGTGCCTGTGGATAGGCTGCAGAGGGATAGTGAAGACCAGCAAGATCTTTCAGGGCTGGCACCTTCCCTGTGGGAGAAGGAGCCGTAAGTTTGCCTTTTCAGAAAAAAGCTTCTGCCGAGAGCGAGCACCGTGACATGCTGAGTCTCTGGGAAAGCAGAGATCCCCAAAGCTCTTGTGCCTGTGGATAGGCTGCAGAGGGATAGTGAATACCAGCAAGATCTTTCAGGGCTAGCACCTTCCTTGTGGGAGAAGGAGCCAGACGTTTGCCTTCTCAGAAAAAGCTTCTGCCGAGAACGAGCACCGTGACATGCTGAGTCTCTGGGAAAGCAGAGATCCCCAGTGCTGTTGCGGCTAAAGATAGGCTGCAGAGGGATAGTGAAGAGCTGCATTAGCTTTCAGGCCTGGCACCTTCCTTGTGGGAGAAGGAGCCGTAAGTTTGCCTTTTCAGAAAAAGGTTCTGGCGAGAGTGAGCACCGTGACATGCTGAGTCTCTGGGAAAGCAGAGATCCCCAGTGCTGTTGTGCCTGTGGATAGGCTGCAGGAGGATAGTGAAGAGCTGCATTAGCTTTCAGGCCTGGCACCTTCCTTGTGGGAGAAGGAGCCGAAAGTTTTCTTTTTCAGAAAAAAGCTTCTGCCGAGAGCGAGCACCGTGACATGCTGAGTCTCTGGGAAAGCAGAGATCCCCAAAGCTGTTGTGCCTGTGGATAGGCTGCAGAGGGATAGTGAAAAACTGCATTAGTTTTCAGGGCTGGCACCTTCCCTGTGGGAGAAGGAGCCGAAAGTTTTCTTTTTCAGAAAAAAGCTTCTGCCGAGAGCGAGCACCGTGACATGCTGAGTCTCTGGGAAAGCAGAGATCCCCAAAGCTGTTGTGCCTGTGGATAGGCTGCAGAGGGATAGTGAAAAACTGCATTAGTTTTCAGGGCTGGCACCTTCCCTGTGGGAGAAGGAGCCGTAAGTTTGCCTTTTCAGAAAAAGGCTCTGGCGAGAGTGAGCACCGTGACATGCTGAGTCTCTGGGAAAGCAGAGATCCCCAGTGCTCTTGTGCCTGTGGATAGGCTGCAGGAGGATAGTGAAGAGCTGCATTAGCTTTCAGGCTTGGCACCTTCCTTGTGGTAGAAGGAGCCGAAAGTTTCTTTTTCAGAAAAAAGCTTCTGCCGAGAGCGAGCACCGTGACATGCTGAGTCTCTGGGAAAGCAGAGATCCCCAAAGCTGTTGTGCCTGTGGATAGGCTGCAGAGGGATAGTGAAGACCAGCAAGATCTTTCAGGGCTGGCACCTTCCTTGTGGGAGAAGGAGCCGTAAGTTTGCCTTTTCAGAAAAAGTTTCTGCCGAGAACGAGCACCGTGACATGCTGAGTCCTGGGAAAGCAGAGATCCCCAGTGCTGTTGCGGCTAAAGATAGGCTGCAGGGGGATAGTGCAGACCTGCAAGAGCTTTCAGGGCTGGCAGCTTCCATTGTGGGAGAAGGAGCCGTAAGATTGCCTTTTCAGAAAAAGTTTCTGCCGAGAGTGAGCACCGTGACATGCTGAGTCTCTGGGAAAGCAGAGATCCCCAGTGCTGTTGCGGCTAAAATTAGGCTGCAGAGGGATAGTGCAGACCTGCAAGAGCTCTCAAGGCTGGTACCTTCCGTGTGGGAGAAGGAGCCAGACGTTTGTCTTTTCAGGAAAAGTTTCTGCCGAGAACGAGCTCCGTGAGTTGCTGAGTCTCTGGGAAAGCAGAGATCCCCAGTGCTGTTGTGGCTAAAGATAGGCTGCAGGGGGACGGTGAAGACCAGCAAGATCTTTCAGGGCTGGCACCTTCCTTGTGGTTGAAGGAGCCAGACGTTTGCCTTTTCAGAAAAAGTTTCTGCCGAGAACGAGCACCGTGACATGCTGAGTCTCTGGGAAAGCAGAGATCCCCAGTGCTGTTGTGCCTGTGGATAGGCTGCAGGGGGACGGTGAAGACCAGCAAGAGCTTTCAGGGCTGGCACCTTCCGTGTGGGAGAAGGAGCCAGACGTTGGCCTTTTCAGAAAAAGTTTCTGCCGAGAACGAGCACCGTGACATGCTGAGTCCTGGGAAAGCAGAGATCCCCAGTGCTGTTGCGGCTAAAGATAGGCTGCAGGGGGATAGTGCAGACCTGCAAGAGCTTTCAGGGCTGGCAGCTTCCAATGTGCGAGAAGGAGCCGTAAGTTTGCCTTTTCAGAAAAAGGCTCTGCCGAGAGTGAGCACCGTGACATGCTGAGTCTCTGGGAAAGCAGAGATCCCCAGTGCTGTTGTGCCTGTGGATAGGCTGGACGGGGACGGTGAAGACCAGCAAGATTTTTCAGGGCTGGCAACTTCCTTGTGGGAGAAGGAGCCGTAAGATTGCCTTTTCAGAAAAAGTTTCTGCCGAGAACGAGCACCGTGACATGCTGAGTCTCTGGGAAAGCAGAGATCCCCAGTGCTGTTGCGGCTAAAGATAGGCTGCAGGGGGATGGTGAAGACCTGCAAGATCTTTCAGGGCTGGCAGCTTCCGTGTGGGAGAAGGAGCCAGACGTTTGCCTTTTCAGAAAAAGTTTCTGCCAAGAACGAGCACCGTGACATGCTGAGTCTCTGGGAAAGCAGAGATCCCCAGTGCTGTTGCGGCTAAAATTAGGCTGCAGAGGGATAGTGCAGACCTGCAAGAGCTCTCAAGGCTGGTACCTTCCGTGTGGGAGAAGGAGCCAGACGTTTGTCTTTTCAGGAAAAGTTTCTGCCGAGAACGAGCTCCGTGAGTTGCTGAGTCTCTGGGAAAGCAGAGATCCCCAGTGCTGTTGTGGCTAAAGATAGGCTGCAGGGGGACGGTGAAGACCAGCAAGATCTTTCAGGGCTGGCACCTTCCTTGTGGTTGAAGGAGCCAGACGTTTGCCTTTTCAGAAAAAGTTTCTGCCGAGAACGAGCACCGTGACATGCTGAGTCTCTGGGAAAGCAGAGATCCCCAGTGCTGTTGTGCCTGTGGATAGGCTGCAGAGGGATAGTGAATACCAGCAAGATCTTTCAGGGCTGGCACCTTCCTTGTGGGAGAAGGAGCCGTAAGTTTGCCTTTTCAGAAAAAAGCTTCTGCCGAGAGCGAGCACCGTGACATGCTGAGTCTCTGGGAAAGCAGAGATCCCCAAAGCTCTTGTGCCTGTGGATAGGCTGCAGAGGGATAGTGAATACCAGCAAGATCTTTCAGGGCTAGCACCTTCCTTGTGGGAGAAGGAGCCAGACGTTTGCCTTCTCAGAAAAAGCTTCTGCCGAGAACGAGCACCGTGACATGCTGAGTCTCTGGGAAAGCAGAGATCCCCAGTGCTGTTGCGGCTAAAGATAGGCTGCAGAGGGATAGTGAAGAGCTGCATTAGCTTTCAGGCCTGGCACCTTCCTTGTGGGAGAAGGAGCCGAAAGTTTGCCTTTTCAGAAAAAGGTTCTGGCGAGAGTGAGCACCGTGACATGCTGAGTCTCTGGGAAAGCAGAGATCCCCAGTGCTGTTTTGCCTGTGGATAGGCTGCAGGAGGATAGTGAAGAGCTGCATTAGCTTTCAGGCCTGGCACCTTCCTTGTGGGAGAAGGAGCCGAAAGTTTGCCTTTTCAGAAAAAGGTTCTGGCGAGAGTGAGCACCGTGACATGCTGAGTCTCTGGGAAAGCAGAGATCCCCAAAGCTGTTGTGCCTGTGGATAGGCTGCAGAGGGATAGTGAAAAACTGCATTAGTTTTCAGGGCTGGCACCTTCCCTGTGGGAGAAGGAGCCGAAAGTTTTCTTTTTCAGAAAAAAGCTTCTGCCGAGAGCGAGCACCGTGACATGCTGAGTCTCTGGGAAAGCAGAGATCCCCAAAGCTGTTGTGCCTGTGGATAGGCTGCAGAGGGATAGTGAAGACCAGCAAGATCTTTCAGGGCTGGCACCTTCCTTGTGGGAGAAGGAGCCGTAAGTTTGCCTTTTCAGAAAAAAGCTTCTGCCGAGAGCGAGCACCGTGACATGCTGAGTCTCTGGGAAAGCAGAGATCCCCAGTGCTGTTGCGGCTAAAGATAGGCTGCAGAGGGATAGTGAATACCAGCAAGATCTTTCAGGGCTGGCACCTTCCTTGTGGGAGAAGGAGCCAGACGTTTGCCTTCTCAGAAAAAGCTTCTGCCGAGAACGAGCACCGTGACATGCTGAGTCTCTGGGAAAGCAGAGATCCCCAGTGCTGTTTTGCCTGTGGATAGGCTGCAGAGGGATAGTGAAAAACTGCATTAGTTTTCAGGGCTGGCACCTTCCCTGTGGGAGAATGAGCCGAAAGTTTTCTTTTTCAGAAAAAAGCTTCTGCCGAGAGCGAGCACCGTGACATGCTGAGTCTCTGGGAAAGCAGAGATCCCAAAAGCTGTTGTGCCTGTGGATAGGCTGCAGAGGGATAGTGAAAAACTGCATTAGTTTTCAGGGCTGGCACCTTCCCTGTGGGAGAAGGAGCCGTAAGTTTGCCTTTTCAGAAAAAGGCTCTGGCGAGAGTGAGCACCGTGACATGCTGAGTCTCTGGGAAAGCAGAGATCCCCAAAGCTGTTGTGCCTGTGGATAGGCTGCAGAGGGATAGTGAAAAACTGCATTAGTTTTCAGGGCTGGCACCTTCCCTGTGGGAGAAGGAGCCGTAAGTTTGCCTTTTCAGAAAAAAGCTTCTGCCGAGAGCGAGCACCGTGACATGCTGAGTCTCTGGGAAAGCAGAGATCCCCAAAGCTCTTGTGCCTGTGGATAGGCTGCAGAGGGATAGTGAATACCAGCAAGATCTTTCAGGGCTAGCACCTTCCTTGTGGGAGAAGGAGCCAGACGTTTGCCTTCTCAGAAAAAGCTTCTGCCGAGAACGAGCACCGTGACATGCTGAGTCTCTGGGAAAGCAGAGATCCCCAGTGCTGTTGCGGCTAAAGATAGGCTGCAGAGGGATAGTGAATACCAGCAAGATCTTTCAGGGCTGGCACCTTCCTTGTGGGAGAAGGAGCCGTAAGTTTGCCTTTTCAGAAAAAGGTTCTGGCGAGAGTGAGCACCGTGACATGCTGAGTCTCTGGGAAAGCAGAGATCCCCAGTGCTGTTGTGCCTGTGGATAGGTTGCAGGAGGATAGTGAAGAGCTGCATTAGCTTTCAGGCCTGGCACCTTCCTTGTGGGAGAAGGAGCCGAAAGTTTTCTTTTTCAGAAAAAAGCTTCTGCCGAGAGCGAGCACCGTGACATGCTGAGTCTCTGGGAAAGCAGAGATCCCCAAAGCTGTTGTGCCTGTGGATAGGCTGCAGAGGGATAGTGAAAAACTGCATTAGTTTTCAGGGCTGGCACCTTCCCTGTGGGAGAAGGAGCCGTAAGTTTGCCTTTTCAGAAAAAAGCTTCTGCCGAGAGCGAGCACCGTGACATGCTGAGTCTCTGGGAAAGCAGAGATCCCCAAAGCTGTTGTGCCTGTGGATAGGCTGCAGAGGGATAGTGAAAAACTGCATTAGTTTTCAGGGCTGGCACCTTCCCTGTGGGAGAAGGAGCCGTAAGTTTGCCTTTTCAGAAAAAGGCTCTGGCGAGAGTGAGCACCGTGACATGCTGAGTCTCTGGGAAAGCAGAGATCCCCAAAGCTGTTGTGCCTGTGGATAGGCTGCAGAGGGATAGTGAAGACCAGCAAGATCTTTCAGGGCTGGCACCTTCCCTGTGGGAGAAGGAGCCGTAAGTTTGCCTTTTCAGAAAAAAGCTTCTGCCGAGAGCGAGCACCGTGACATGCTGAGTCTCTGGGAAAGCAGAGATCCCCAAAGCTCTTGTGCCTGTGGATAGGCTGCAGAGGGATAGTGAATACCAGCAAGATCTTTCAGGGCTAGCACCTTCCTTGTGGGAGAAGGAGCCAGACGTTTGCCTTCTCAGAAAAAGCTTCTGCCGAGAACGAGCACCGTGACATGCTGAGTCTCTGGGAAAGCAGAGATCCCCAGTGCTGTTGCGGCTAAAGATAGGCTGCAGAGGGATAGTGAAGAGCTGCATTAGCTTTCAGGCCTGGCACCTTCCTTGTGGGAGAAGGAGCCGAAAGTTTTCTTTTTCAGAAAAAAGCTTCTGCCGAGAGCGAGCACCGTGACATGCTGAGTCTCTGGGAAAGCAGAGATCCCCAAAGCTGTTGTGCCTGTGGATAGGCTGCAGAGGGATAGTGAAAAACTGCATTAGTTTTCAGGGCTGGCACCTTCCCTGTGGGAGAAGGAGCCGAAAGTTTTCTTTTTCAGAAAAAAGCTTCTGCCGAGAGCGAGCACCGTGACATGCTGAGTCTCTGGGAAAGCAGAGATCCCCAAAGCTGTTGTGCCTGTGGATAGGCTGCAGAGGGATAGTGAAGACCAGCAAGATCTTTCAGGGCTGGCACCTTCCTTGTGGGAGAAGGAGCCGTAAGTTTGCCTTTTCAGAAAAAAGCTTCTGCCGAGAGCGAGCACCGTGACATGCTGAGTCTCTGGGAAAGCAGAGATCCCCAAAGCTCTTGTGCCTGTGGATAGGCTGCAGAGGGATAGTGAATACCAGCAAGATCTTTCAGGGCTAGCACCTTCCTTGTGGGAGAAGGAGCCAGACGTTTGCCTTCTCAGAAAAAGCTTCTGCCGAGAACGAGCACCGTGACATGCTGAGTCTCTGGGAAAGCAGAGATCCCCAGTGCTGTTTTGCCTGTGGATAGGCTGCAGAGGGATAGTGAAAAACTGCATTAGTTTTCAGGGCTGGCACCTTCCCTGTGGGAGAAGGAGCCGAAAGTTTTCTTTTTCAGAAAAAAGCTTCTGCCGAGAGCGAGCACCGTGACATGCTGAGTCTCTGGGAAAGCAGAGATCCCCAAAGCTGTTGTGCCTGTGGATAGGCTGCAGAGGGATAGTGAAAAACTGCATTAGTTTTCAGGGCTGGCACCTTCCCTGTGGGAGAAGGAGCCGTAAGTTTGCCTTTTCAGAAAAAAGCTTCTGCCGAGAGCGAGCACCGTGACATGCTGAGTCTCTGGGAAAGCAGAGATCCCCAAAGCTGTTGTGCCTGTGGATAGGCTGCAGAGGGATAGTGAAAAACTGCATTAGTTTTCAGGGCTGGCACCTTCCCTGTGGGAGAAGGAGCCGAAAGTTTTCTTTTTCAGAAAAAAGCTTCTGCCGAGAGCGAGCACCGTGACATGCTGAGTCTCTGGGAAAGCAGAGATCCCAAAAGCTGTTGTGCCTGTGGATAGGCTGCAGAGGGATAGTGAAAAACTGCATTAGTTTTCAGGGCTGGCACCTTCCCTGTGGGAGAAGGAGCCGTAAGTTTGCCTTTTCAGAAAAAGGCTCTGGCGAGAGTGAGCACCGTGACATGCTGAGTCTCTGGGAAAGCAGAGATCCCCAAAGCTGTTGTGCCTGTGGATAGGCTGCAGAGGGATAGTGAAAAACTGCATTAGTTTTCAGGGCTGGCACCTTCCCTGTGGGAGAAGGAGCCGTAAGTTTGCCTTTTCAGAAAAAAGCTCTGGCGAGAGTGAGCACCGTGACATGCTGAGTCTCTGGGAAAGCAGAGATCCCCAGTGCTGTTTTGCCTGTGGATAGGCTGCAGGAGGATAGTGAAGAGCTGCATTAGCTTTCAGGCCTGGCACCTTCCTTGTGGGAGAAGGAGCCGAAAGTTTTCTTTTTCAGAAAAAAGCTTCTGCCGAGAGCGAGCACCGTGACATGCTGAGTCTCTGGGAAAGCAGAGATCCCCAAAGCTGTTGTGCCTGTGGATAGGCTGCAGAGGGATAGTGAAGACGAGCAAGATCTTTCAGGGCTGGCACCTTCCTTGTGGGAGAAGGAGCCGTAAGTTTGCCTTTTCAGAAAAAAGCTTCTGCCGAGAGCGAGCACCGTGACATGCTGAGTCTCTGGGAAAGCAGAGATCCCCAAAGCTCTTGTGCCTGTGGATAGGCTGCAGAGGGATAGTGAATACCAGCAAGATCTTTCAGGGCTAGCACCTTCCTTGTGGGAGAAGGAGCCAGACGTTTGCCTTCTCAGAAAAAGCTTCTGCCGAGAACGAGCACCGTGACATGCTGAGTCTCTGGGAAAGCAGAGATCCCCAAAGCTGTTGTGCCTGTGGATAGGCTGCAGAGGGATAGTGAAAAACTGCATTAGTTTTCAGGGCTGGCACCTTCCCTGTGGGAGAAGGAGCCGTAAGTTTGCCTTTTCAGAAAAAAGCTTCTGCCGAGAGCGAGCACCGTGACATGCTGAGTCTCTGGGAAAGCAGAGATCCCCAAAGCTGTTGTGCCTGTGGATAGGCTGCAGAGGGATAGTGCATACCAGCAAGATCTTTCAGGGCTAGCACCTTCCTTGTGGGAGAAGGAGCCAGACGTTTGCCTTCTCAGAAAAAGCTTCTGCCGAGAACGAGCACCGTGACATGCTGAGTCTCTGGGAAAGCAGAGATCCCCAAAGCTGTTGTGCCTGTGGATAGGCTGCAGAGGGATAGTGAAAAACTGCATTAGTTTTCAGGGCTGGCACCTTCCCTGTGGGAGAAGGAGCCGAAAGTTTTCTTTTTCAGAAAAAAGCTTCTGCCGAGAGCGAGCACCGTGACATGCTGAGTCTCTGGGAAAGCAGAGATCCCCAAAGCTGTTGTGCCTGTGGATAGGCTGCAGAGGGATAGTGAAAAACTGCATTAGTTTTCAGGGCTGGCACCTTCCCTGTGGGAGAAGGAGCCGTAAGTTTGCCTTTTCAGAAAAAGGCTCTGGCGAGAGTGAGCACCGTGACATGCTGAGTCTCTGGGAAAGCAGAGATCCCCAAAGCTGTTGTGCCTGTGGATAGGCTGCAGAGGGATAGTGAAGACCAGCAAGATCTTTCAGGGCTGGCACCTTCCCTGTGGGAGAAGGAGCCGTAAGTTTGCCTTTTCAGAAAAAAGCTTCTGCCGAGAGCGAGCACCGTGACATGCTGAGTCTCTGGGAAAGCAGAGATCCCCAAAGCTCTTGTGCCTGTGGATAGGCTGCAGAGGGATAGTGAATACCAGCAAGATCTTTCAGGGCTAGCACCTTCCTTGTGGGAGAAGGAGCCAGACGTTTGCCTTCTCAGAAAAAGCTTCTGCCGAGAACGAGCACCGTGACATGCTGAGTCTCTGGGAAAGCAGAGATCCCCAGTGCTGTTGCGGCTAAAGATAGGCTGCAGAGGGATAGTGAAGAGCTGCATTAGCTTTCAGGCCTGGCACCTTCCTTGTGGGAGAAGGAGCCGTAAGTTTGCCTTTTCAGAAAAAGGTTCTGGCGAGAGTGAGCACCGTGACATGCTGAGTCTCTGGGAAAGCAGAGATCCCCAGTGCTGTTGTGCCTGTGGATAGGCTGCAGGAGGATAGTGAAGAGCTGCATTAGCTTTCAGGCCTGGCACCTTCCTTGTGGGAGAAGGAGCCGAAAGTTTTCTTTTTCAGAAAAAAGCTTCTGCCGAGAGCGAGCACCGTGACATGCTGAGTCTCTGGGAAAGCAGAGATCCCCAAAGCTGTTGTGCCTGTGGATAGGCTGCAGAGGGATAGTGAAAAACTGCATTAGTTTTCAGGGCTGGCACCTTCCCTGTGGGAGAAGGAGCCGAAAGTTTTCTTTTTCAGAAAAAAGCTTCTGCCGAGAGCGAGCACCGTGACATGCTGAGTCTCTGGGAAAGCAGAGATCCCCAAAGCTGTTGTGCCTGTGGATAGGCTGCAGAGGGATAGTGAAAAACTGCATTAGTTTTCAGGGCTGGCACCTTCCCTGTGGGAGAAGGAGCCGTAAGTTTGCCTTTTCAGAAAAAGGCTCTGGCGAGAGTGAGCACCGTGACATGCTGAGTCTCTGGGAAAGCAGAGATCCCCAGTGCTCTTGTGCCTGTGGATAGGCTGCAGGAGGATAGTGAAGAGCTGCATTAGCTTTCAGGCTTGGCACCTTCCTTGTGGTAGAAGGAGCCGAAAGTTTTCTTTTTCAGAAAAAAGCTTCTGCCGAGAGCGAGCACCGTGACATGCTGAGTCTCTGGGAAAGCAGAGATCCCCAAAGCTGTTGTGCCTGTGGATAGGCTGCAGAGGGATAGTGAAGACCAGCAAGATCTTTCAGGGCTGGCACCTTCCTTGTGGGAGAAGGAGCCGTAAGTTTGCCTTTTCAGAAAAAGTTTCTGCCGAGAACGAGCACCGTGACATGCTGAGTCCTGGGAAAGCAGAGATCCCCAGTGCTGTTGCGGCTAAAGATAGGCTGCAGGGGGATAGTGCAGACCTGCAAGAGCTTTCAGGGCTGGCAGCTTCCATTGTGGGAGAAGGAGCCGTAAGATTGCCTTTTCAGAAAAAGTTTCTGCCGAGAGTGAGCACCGTGACATGCTGAGTCTCTGGGAAAGCAGAGATCCCCAGTGCTGTTGCGGCTAAAATTAGGCTGCAGAGGGATAGTGCAGACCTGCAAGAGCTCTCAAGGCTGGTACCTTCCGTGTGGGAGAAGGAGCCAGACGTTTGTCTTTTCAGGAAAAGTTTCTGCCGAGAACGAGCTCCGTGAGTTGCTGAGTCTCTGGGAAAGCAGAGATCCCCAGTGCTGTTGTGGCTAAAGATAGGCTGCAGGGGGACGGTGAAGACCAGCAAGATCTTTCAGGGCTGGCACCTTCCTTGTGGTTGAAGGAGCCAGACGTTTGCCTTTTCAGAAAAAGTTTCTGCCGAGAACGAGCACCGTGACATGCTGAGTCTCTGGGAAAGCAGAGATCCCCAGTGCTGTTGTGCCTGTGGATAGGCTGCAGGGGGACGGTGAAGACCAGCAAGAGCTTTCAGGGCTGGCACCTTCCGTGTGGGAGAAGGAGCCAGACGTTGGCCTTTTCAGAAAAAGTTTCTGCCGAGAACGAGCACCGTGACATGCTGAGTCCTGGGAAAGCAGAGATCCCCAGTGCTGTTGCGGCTAAAGATAGGCTGCAGGGGGATAGTGCAGACCTGCAAGAGCTTTCAGGGCTGGCAGCTTCCATTGTGGGAGAAGGAGCCGTAAGTTTGCCTTTTCAGAAAAAGGCTCTGCCGAGAGTGAGCACCGTGACATGCTGAGTCTCTGGGAAAGCAGAGATCCCCAGTGCTGTTGTGCCTGTGGATAGGCTGGACGGGGACGGTGAAGACCAGCAAGATTTTTCAGGGCTGGCAACTTCCTTGTGGGAGAAGGAGCCGTAAGATTGCCTTTTCAGAAAAAGTTTCTGCCGAGAACGAGCACCGTGACATGCTGAGTCTCTGGGAAAGCAGAGATCCCCAGTGCTGTTGCGGCTAAAGATAGGCTGCAGGGGGATGGTGAAGACCTGCAAGATCTTTCAGGGCTGGCAGCTTCCGTGTGGGAGAAGGAGCCAGACGTTTGCCTTTTCAGAAAAAGTTTCTGCCAAGAACGAGCACCGTGACATGCTGAGTCTCTGGGAAAGCAGAGATCCCCAGTGCTGTTGCGGCTAAAATTAGGCTGCAGAGGGATAGTGCAGACCTGCAAGAGCTCTCAAGGCTGGTACCTTCCGTGTGGGAGAAGGAGCCAGACGTTTGTCTTTTCAGGAAAAGTTTCTGCCGAGAACGAGCTCCGTGAGTTGCTGAGTCTCTGGGAAAGCAGAGATCCCCAGTGCTGTTGTGGCTAAAGATAGGCTGCAGGGGGACGGTGAAGACCAGCAAGATCTTTCAGGGCTGGCACCTTCCTTGTGGTTGAAGGAGCCAGACGTTTGCCTTTTCAGAAAAAGTTTCTGCCGAGAACGAGCACCGTGACATGCTGAGTCTCTGGGAAAGCAGAGATCCCCAGTGCTGTTGTGCCTGTGGATAGGCTGCAGGGGGACGGTGAAGACCAGCAAGAGCTTTCAGGGCTGGCACCTTCCGTGTGGGAGAAGGAGCCAGACGTTGGCCTTTTCAGAAAAAGTTTCTGCCGAGAACGAGCACCGTGACATGCTGAGTCTCTGGGAAAGCAGAGATCCCCAGTGCTGTTGCGGCTAAAGATAGGCTGCAGAGGGATAGTGAAATGTCTCTGTTTCCCTTCATCCTTCACATTTATTTTTGTTTCAACCCTTCTTTCCACATTTCTTCTTTTCTGTCTTAACTTTTTGCATCTTTCAGCCAAGGAGTTTCTGTGCTAAGGAACAAGAGTATGAGAGAATTCTGGACATAAGGAAGAAGGCTAAGAAATTGACCTCTATCTCTCCACTGGGTCAGTGCGGACCTCATCACATATTTGCCTAGTCCTTGGGCTGCTTTTGCATCTATGTGCTTTGCCTAGATTATCTGGACAATAGACAGCTTTTAAGCTCGGAGAAGATGAAATGCAAAGTACACAAGTGCTCTTTCCCAAGGCCCTTTCCTTCTTGACACAGACATTAATTTGTTGCCTGCAACCCAGTCTCTTTCATATGTAAATATCTGCCTATGAATTAGAAGACTAAGTGCAGGCACCTTCCAGTTAAATTCCTGAACTGAACTAACATAACTCTTTAATTAACACTTAAATTAATTTACTACACTTTTGTGGTTAACGTGTGTGTCTTCTGTTACATTAAATCTTTCAACTGAGATTCCTTTAAATGATAACAGAATGGGACTGCAGGTATTTGAGGATCAAAGTAAAAGTAAATCTCCTGCATATTGCATTCTGAGTGTGTTTTATTCTTCTGCTTCTGCTTTGCACACAGACTATCCTGAAGATCTCAGCAGAATTTGCTCAACCAGTAAAGCAGACTGTGACAAACTTTGTGGATGCTGCTGTGGAAATTTATCAAAACATGAGCATGGTCTTCTTCCAGGACCAAACAAATCCCGTTATGTTTTCAATTTATATAATTTCTCAAAGTGTGTCCAAGGTAAGATAAAGCTGTTTTTAACCTGATGCCTTCTAGCATCTTATTATTAAGTTGGTCAGGAGAATAAAGGGCACTATGCTATCCAGCATTGACCTTTGCAGTGCTCTACTTTCTCTTGTGTCCTGGTTTCAGCTGGGCTAGAGTTCATTTTCTTATTAGTAGTTGGTATAGTGCTATGTTTTGGATTTAGTAAGAGAATAATGTTGATAACACACTGATGTTTTAGTTGTTGCTGTGCCATGCTTACACTAAGGCAAGGATTTTTCAGCTTCTCATGCTGCCCTGCCAGTGAGGAGGCTGTGGGTGCACAACAACTTGGAAGGGGACACAGCCAAGACAGCTGACCCAAACTGACCAATGGGATATTCCATACCATATGATGTCATGCTGAACAATAAAACTGGGAGGAATTGACTGGGGCAGTGTGTGTGTGGGGGATGTGGTGGCCCACTACTCGGGTACTGGCTGGGCATCGCTGCATCACTCGTTTTCTATATTCTTTTATCATCATTATTATTTCCCCCCCCCCCCTTCCTTTTCTGTCCTATTAAACTGTATTTATCTCAACCGATGAGTTTTACCTTTTTTCCAATTCTCTCCCCTATCCCACTGGGGGTGTGTGTGAGCAAACAGCTATGTGGTGTTTAGCTGCCTGTTGGGTTAAACCACAACATCATGATTGCATCCTCAGAACTGCCCCCCCCCCCCCCCGCCCCGATGTAATTGGATTTTTTAAGGCAAGGTAAATTATTTTCAGTTAATCACCCTCGTACTTCAGTCTTTTTCTGCTTGCAGAATAGATGAAGCAGCTTATGGTTTCCTGTAATATTTTTTTTTTCCCCAAAAGGAAAAGGTGTAAAAAGAAGGCAAATGCAGTTGAAACACTTAACCTGAAAGGATTGTGTATAATAAATTAGTGTAAATACTTTTGCTTTCTGGAGATAATAGGGTATATATATTCATATTCTGTCCCTCTAGCTCATTTGCTTCTTCAGCTGCTTAGGTATCTAATGTATGTTGCTTGAAAACCAAATCAGCCAACCCCTTTTGATTTATCTTTCACTCATTTACTTCAAAACAGATATGTGAGTATGTACAGTGAATACTTTAAAAAGAAAGCATAGGCTTCTATCTTCCTTTCCTGGTTCTGCTTTTTGTTTGCTTCTCAGTTAATTCTGCCTCTGCAGTTTGTTCCCACTAGATTTAAAATATTATTTCCAAAAAAACATGGTCCAGATTGGTAAAAGCCAGAGCCAGGCAATGGATACTGCAAGATTAGAATTACATATAGTATATTAGCTTGCAAGGACAATGTTTGATTAGTTCATAAAGGAAAAGAGTCAACGTAAATCAGCTGAGATGTCCATAATTCTGAAAGTGACACTGAAAAATTATCAGTTCTTATTTTTTGCTTTTCCCATAGCTAGAGGAAGAGTAGATGTAAAGAACAAAATGGATAATAATTTGTAACTAAAAATGTTTCATTTGGATTGTAATCTACCAGTTGAATTCATAGTCATCAGACACTATTATGACAGACCAGTTTTATTACTTGAAGTAACATGGATAGTTCTCTAAGCTAAACTAATCAGAATAGTCTGGTTGTGCTTCATGGCACTGAAAGAGGGGCTGCTGAAATTAAGCATGACATTTTTTGTAAAGTAACATATAAATGGACTTGATAGATATCTTAAGAGAACTTACTGCACCTCTGAATCATCTGTCACTGGCCAGCATTAAAAAAAGAAAAACATAACCAAATATAAGATTGCAGTTTTTTCCTCCCTGCTTATGTCTGTGCAGAGAATGTATTTTTATAAACATGACAAACATTTTAAATAGCTTTTCTTATGAGGTAAGTTGAAAACATGGGTCAATAACATATGCATGCTATAATATTGAAATTAATAATGTTAATAACACAAACACACATTAGCATTGCCTTTCCTTTTTTCTTGTTTTCAATTTTAACAGGCCACTCTGTCCAGTTATGATTTCTATGCCATTCCATCTCAGTTCTTATTTCCATTCCAAGTGATGGAGAAATAGTAAAGGAGGATTAGGCATTTCACTTCTGAATTTGAGTTTTTCATAGACCTAATGTTTTAGGTTTTCACAATCTCTTTCCTTTCTTCTTCCTTTAACATTATTATTCCCGTGTTTTCTGCCACAGACGCTTGCAGGCACTGTATGCTTTTGTATAGTGTCTCACTTTTTACTTTATTTTGCTTTTTTAAAATTCATGTTCTGATGCTGTTGGATTACTGAACACTCTTCACTGCCAATAAAGCTTTCTGAACAGACCTGACAAATTCTTTTCCCACTGTTAAAGATTTTAAAAATTATGTTAACATAGAATGAAACTTTCTGATTTTAGCCTACATTGTCATGAAAGCCAAAGATTTTTCCGTGACCACGTCATTAACAACAGAGACTAGCAGTATTTCCATCCTATGCTGTCTGAAATAGCCAATAAGGAAATAAGCTCTCTTTATTTCTATTGCAGTAGGTATGCAAATACATCCTACACAAACCTGTCTACCTTTGCATATTGCTTGGAGCCAGATGGTTTGGAATCCCAGAATATATTGCGTGTAAGCCAATTATATTTTGTGACTTTCTTAAGGCAAGCGTATAATAAAAATAATTATTTTAAAATACCTGATATAACTGAAACAATGGAAAACAGAAGCAAGTGAAGCTGCATGTGTTCACAGGCCAATGGGACACAAGCCCTTCATATAGCATGGAAATTATTCTTTAGCATATGTTATGAAATTTCTGTATTAATTAAATTAGAGTTTTGCCCAGCTGTGGTCTCAGTCTGCCAAAAAGCTAGTTTCCTCTTGTAAACAGGCTGAACTACATAAAACACTGTAATCACTGTATCCCTAGAGATCTAAAGACTTACGAGGACCTCTTTGAAATTCTGGAAATTAAGAGATAAGCAGAAGTTTATCTTCTATTTGAAAGTCTGTTTGTCAGAGAAGCAGCTGATCTATTTTTCAGAGGAAGCTGCTAATGCTTTTGGACTGTTAATATTAATGTGTTTGTAACAGCAATGGCAAGGGTTTGATGGTGTATCTTCTCCAGCAGCAATACTGTTAAGACATTAAGACAGACCCAGCTCCCTGTCAGCTCTCACTGATTCCAGCACACACCAGTTCTTCCTTGACACCTATTTGTGGAGCTGCACAGTAAGCTCAATCAGCAACCCCCTTTTCCCACAAAAACAGTAACAAAACTACATAAAAATCCACAGGTTTTCCACTTGTTTTTTTAAAGTCTGCTTGTTTCATGATTTGGTTTGCAGCATGGTGCACAAACAATCTTGAAAGTAGAAAGGAAGCAGGGCAAGTGTGGGGAACACCACAAACTGAAATAACATGCTGACTAGACAATACTGCCTGCCTACCCACAGCTTGAGAATACAAATGAGGCAGAGTTTATAGGAAAAGGTAGTAACTTTTATTACACCTATTAGTGTTTTTGTTAAAACCCACAGGTATGCTTCCAGGCATGTAGGAAGAGCACAAAGTTGGGTTCCTGACCCTCAAAGCTTACTCATTTTTCAGTAATGTCAACAGATTTAATAAAAGACATTGACTTTTCTTATGAAGTACCAAGATGCTGAAAAAGGACAATTTACATCTTAATTGTAGAATAAATGGCTGAAATGAGTTTATTTCCCCTTCAATAAAGTTTCTTGGACAGGCAAGAAGGTCCTGTGGTAGTTCAAGAGTAAGTTATTTAGCAGATATACATGGATGATACCAATAACAGGGAGAGCTAATTATCCTTTCTGTCCCTTCACAGGTCCCATAGGAGGGTATATTACAGAAAACATTTTGATCATTCAACTCCAAGGGAAAAAACAGGAAAGTAATCAGTGACTGACACCACTTTTTTCACACTAGAAAGAAACTCCAGCCTGAAAGAATATTTTTTTTTTTTAAAATGAAGAATTTCAGCAAAACAATTGTGCTGAAAAGGAATTCAAGCTATACCATTGTCACTTAACTAGATCAGATCACTTCACTATGTATCAATCACAAAAGGTTTCAGAGACAATCACCTTTCACAAAAGTGTTTCTACATTCTCCTCTTCTCTGCATAGGCAAAGGTTTTATTTTGCTTTGACAGACTTCTGTAAATGGAAACTCAAGACTTTTTAGGAATTCCTTTCTACCTGGTCTGAGAAGATACCTCATTATAGAGGTAATTAGGTAGAAAGAATTAATTTGGTGTGCAAGTTAAAATTGAGTAAGAAAGGATGTATAGGTATAGGTTGAGCAGTACACCAGCTGAAATATTTCAGCTGCATTGTGAGAGTGATTTGGCGGAAAATGAGGCATGAAACACAGCTTAATAGTAATTAAAGTCGAGTGCTTATTTTGGCCCCATATTGAAAGATGTAGACACATGGAGCTTTTAATGAGCTGAAAACCTAAACTGAAAATGGAGATAAGGGTCTAAACACACTGGGAAAATTAAACATGTATTTTAAGCATGAATTTTTGGCACATTAAAAAAAAGATATTTATAACCCTGCTGCTAAATATCCAGTTCTGAAAATGTGAACAAATAGATTGTAGGATGTTTTAGGATTGTGCTGCTTTATATATTTTTTCCATAGTTTTATTTCATTCAGGTAATTTCCACTGAGTTTGGAACAGAAAAAGCTGATAGACTATATGAAGATCTGGCTGACATGGAAACAAACAAATGATGTTAGTCCTCTCCTCAAACATAATCTGTGGTAAACAAAGATGGAAGGAGACAGTTGTAATTTACTTGAAAACACTAGCATCCCATACTGAGACCCAAGATTAAAAACTCAAGAAACTGCACAGCCAGCCACCTGGATAGCTTGACTTGGGTGCAATAAGCAGTCTAAATATGGAAGCAGTATAGCTGTATAATCATGGCTTGCAATACAGAGTACACATCCTTCCCAGGAGTTCTGACTTGTTTTAAAAATAAACCTAGGATACTACCTACCCATAAAATTATCTTTATGGGTAGCAGTTATCTGTGGCGATTATTCATATCAAAGTCAATAGGTCCTTTCAGCTTCTCTAATATTTTGTACAATCAGTAAGGTTTTAGTGACCATTATTCTGTTCAAGTCTTCCAGAATCTCTTTTCATTTCCAGTCTAAATTTGCTTTTATGCACATTTTAAAGCTCCTGTGGCTTTGTGTCTTTGAATCCTATCAGTGCTTTTGCATGCTGAAGGCACTCCATGAGCAATACTCTCTTAATATGAAAGCTATGAGTCTTTCTGACTTTATGACTTGTGGACATAAAAAGGAAACTGTGAAGAAAGTGGGTTTTTTATGTGGGTTTGTGGTTTTTTGTGTTGTGGTTGGTTGTTTTTTTCTCCCTTTTAATAGTTTGAAATGCTTTTCTAATGTTTAACAGCTTTTTTTTTTTTTTTTAATCTTCTTCCATATGTTATATAATGTGTAGTATATATGCTGGTAATATCAATTTTTGTGACTGCTTTCTCTGTTTCTATTGTTGCAAGTGGTAATCAAATGTATGTACAATCTTGCCTGTACTTTGTTATAGGGGAGTTCTTGAAAGATATAAATATTCTTTGTTCTCTGGAATTCCCTAATGTATTTGAAAAGGCTGAATTAGACAGGCAGCTATCAGGCTTAAAGCAAGAGAAATAGAAATACCAGGACTGTATTACAGCAGATGACATTTCCCATGGAAATCAAGATAATTAGTTTGAAACAAATAAATGCAAAATACTAATAAGTATCTTATATCCATCTTTTATTTATCTCACTTGAGAAGAAGAGGGTATTACATTTGCTTTATAACTGAAAAGACACAGTCTAGGTTTTTTGATGAAAAAGTGCTCTGTCAGGTCTGGACAGAATATTTATATCCTGATTTTAGTGACAGGAGTTCAGTAGATAAATAAGTATTTCGGAGAGGTCATTTAGGTTTACTGCCAAAATCGAATTATTTTCTGGCCTCATCAGAGGAAGGATTACTAATAATTTGGAAAGCCTGAACTTCTGAAACTTAATGGCAGAGCCATTATTACTGAAGTGTTAGTAAAGTGAGTTAACTCAGTTTACCTTGTGAGAAGTAGTGTTCTTAAGTGAAGAAGAAAAAGCAGCTAGAAGGTCCAAATATCCATCTCTTCACAGAGGAATTAAAAAAGTGAAAAATAAAAAAAAAAGTTTTGAAAAGGGAACAAAGACAAAAAGTCAAAGGACTGTCCTTAAAATCAGATACAGCTTTATATATCTCTGCATGTATGTGTATATAAATGTAGGTAAATGTCTTGTAAGAATGTGCAGATAAAACAAGCTACAATTTATGTAAGCAGTGAGTAACTCAAAACAGGGGACTTAAGAAAGAAGTTTGGAACTGAAAAGTCATGATCTGGTTTGTAATGTTGTACTAAAGTCATGATCTGGTCTGTAAGGTACTATAGGCAATGTGTTAAGAATCTTTCTTCACAGCCTAATCTTCCAAGAGTACAGCACAGGTCTCACCCCTAAAGTGCTGTAAATTCTCAAAAAATGTTAGCTACTGTAACAGCTTAACCAAATGCAAAGTTCAGGGACTTTACAGCTTTTCTCAATGGCCCTCTGGGCACAAACTACACTTAATCACACATTGTGCAGCGAACTACTTAAATTGCATAGAATGGCACTGAATGACCAGAGATTCTATTTAAAAAAGTTGGAGGGAACAAACCCAAAAACTAGTAAGTGTTTTTTATGTAGAAGAGCTGTCAGCTGGAGAGGTAACATGAAACAAGGAACGCAAGATAATCATCTCTGCCTAATAAATGTTAAGTGAAGGGTCACTCTATGAATCCAAAACACATTTCTTGATTCTCTGGACACAAAAGTGCACGTTGCAGAGACACCTCAGTTAATCTGGATGGAGTCAGTGAGATCTAGACATCTTGACCCCTGACCAGTGTATTCAAGGACATGCAGCATCCCCAGGAAAAGGCATGCAGAGATGGTGAGGGGGAAACTGTGTGGAAAAATGATGTAGAAATCTGACCTACGAAGCATTGCTAATTTTGTCAAGGCAGGCTTTGCCATAGAAAGATTGTTAAGAAACATAGGGAAGTAGCTAAATATGGCCACATCTCAAGGATACTAAAGAAAAGCTGATATGCTACAATCTGCTTCTCCATGTTTCTCCTTTTGCTTCAGCCTTCTCTAGAATTTTCTCCTGCAAACTCCACAACAATGTATTTTGAATAGCAGAGAAGACAGAAAACAACCTTTGGATTAAACAAAGTTCAATATAATTTGTCCTTAAACCCAAAAGGAAAAGTTCTGAATCAAAATACTTTTCTTTAGAGGAAACTAACTTGTACAAGCAGATTTATTCGGAAACGTCACATTGAAGGAGACTAAAATGGTTACACAAGCTCAATTCATGTCACCCTTTTTTGTGGAATTAAGCTCCCAAATCATTATTTAGCAAAGAAATATCTTTTATTTTCATAAACCATATTAAGTATGTATCCTACCCATGTACTTATTTGTTTGTTTCTTCTTCTGGGGGTTTAAATGTCAGGAAAAATGTTTGGAAGAAGAACAAGGACCTCATTACAAAGTTTGTTGGTCTTCATGTTTAAAAACTTTTTTGCAATGCTTAAACAAAAAACCTAGTAAAACCCTCAGACTAAGAGCAGAAGCACCAAGTAAGTATGCCACAATGTGTTCTCTCATTTAATATTCAAGAGACTAGGCTGGTTGAAATCCTTAGTAAACTTTCCATTTCCTATTTTGTGAAGCTTTCGTTCACAGTAGGAACTTTATAGCTTATTCTACAAAATAAAAACTACCACAGCAATGCACTGAAATGTAGTAGGCTGGTATAAATTCCCTCTGAGAATTCAAACATTTAAACATTTCAAAACATTTAAAGTAGTACGTTCAGTGCACTAAGGCTGACAACCTCTGCATATCAACTCTGAATCATGCAACCAGTGGCACAGGGCTGATCAAGATAAAATCCACATTGCTACTTGATTTAATAGAGTACAGTTCCAGTAGTAATGAAAATGGAACCACACACATGTTTTTTTCTTCAGCTGAGGTTTTTGATTCTAATAGTTTTGGAAACATAACCTGTAATCTTTTTGCTATGCCAGAAACAATTATTAATTATTTCCTTTTGGTAACAATTTCTGAGTGTGGGCAGACTGTCAACATGAGCCAGGCTACATGCCAGGCATTTTGGTGAGATTAACCTCATTTAAATTTAGCTGTCCAGATAAGAAATATCTGCCTCCCCTCTATATTACCATGTCATAATCAGTCAAGAGAAAAAATACATTCCAGAGGAAGATTCATCCTGTCCTGTGAGAAATATCTGATAGAAGCCAGACTGTGGCACACTGTGAAGTCAAAGGTCATTAAATTCAGGATCCAGAGAACTGGGGTTTTAAACTAGGGGTTACACTGTTTTTTAAAAAGTAGGGCTAGAGCTTAAACTGCTCTTAATATATATTGCAAATATACCAATAAACATATATAAAATGATCAGATTTATGGTCACTGTTATTTAAAACTCTGTTAGATCATTAAAGCATATAGGAATGTCTGTGTGAATATCTTTCTTATTAAAAGAATTGTTAGACCAGTTCTTGAGTTCATGCAAAAAGATGAGTTTCTACTTCTGATGTTTGGTCCTCCATGATAATGTCTCCAAATATGATTATTTCATCTGAATGCACATTATTATTATAAGGCACAACGCATGACAGGAATAGTTCATTCCAGAAGTACTTTCCACACCTTTCTTTAAAAATACTTGAAAGGACAGACAGGATTCTTCATTTAATTTATATTTATTGAATGAATTATTGATACAGGTTGAGAACTAAGGTAATTTTTGACAGACCACATTTGTGTTGGAGATGAAAGATTTTGTTTGTCCTGCATAGAAATCATATAAATTCTTTTGCCACATCTAAATAATCACTCACAGAAGAGATAATTGACTTCTTAAAAAAATCTGTGCTCACTGAAGTTTGAAAGGAGTTGAGCATTCTCTCAGAGGTGGTCAACCATAATTTTCATGGTTCTGACATTCTAGCAAGCAAACAATATTAGAAGAAACTTGCCATGGCTATCTCAGTCATGATGGGAAGTGTGCAGCTGATGTTTTCATTTCACCTATTATCTTTTAATATTAGAGAACTATAGAACTACTTTACCTGTCATTCCTGTCTTTGTCAACAAGTGGTGACAATTATCTTCTGGACATGAAA
>NW_026061146.1:300000-439486 GCF_929443795.1 Astur gentilis
CAAAATTAGGAATGCTTTTACGCAGGAAGTCCTGACTTTGTAGCCATCTATGCCGACAAACTAAAAACTATTCTAGGTCTGCTCTTGTGGTATTTAGGAAGTTGCAGAATTCAGCTTAGGGATGCATAATCACAGTATTTAATTACTGTTTCAGTACTGACCTACCTACACCAGCAGATAATAAACTAAAAATCACAGTGCTTCTGATTTGGTATAAGCCAACAGACCTCCAGATTGTTTTCAGAGCATGTAAAGGTACAGCTCTCTGGGCATCATGGCAATCATAACTGCCAAACGACTTGACAAGCTTGTAAACATCCAAACTGCTGCAAACACATCTATACATACAATAATGGATAAAACGTAGATGCATTCCACCTACACGCTTATGCAGGCAAACACTCGTGAGTTAAAAGCCACTGTATGAACCAGCTTACGGAGCGCTTAACAAAGCCAGTGATTCCCTTGCACACCTGAAGACCAGAAAAACATTCACCAAAATAAAGTTAGGGACATGCTCTTTTTTTTTTTCTTTTTTTTTTTTTTTTTTTTAAACTGTAACGTGTACTAAGACAGCAAGATCACTTTTCCAGCGTCCTTCATACACACATATGCCCCAGAAGCTACTTGAAATTACCTTGTGTAATGGAATTGTCTGGAAAGCTCAGCTTAAAGTAGCTGAGCTCAGTGACTGATTGATTTACAGGTACAGAAAATAAATGCATGCAGCATTTTAACAATGCTGACTTACCAGTGTTATGTTATTTCCATTTAGCAAAATCTGGTCTAGCTTTGTGATTCTTCTGCCCTCAGACGGAGTCTCACTGAAGCAGCGTTAAAAACAAATAAGTAAGCACACATAACCAGGGACAACAGTTCCAGTTTTGATTACAGAATAAATCTCTACATTAAGATGGCAGTTGTTGGAACTAAGAAATGAATTGGCCACGCTGCAGCCTGATCTTGACAAATTGACCGCCTGGATAAAGCAAGCTATCTGGCAACTAAAAAGATCCATTGTACTTTTCTGCTCAGTACACCTAAAGATACAGATTCACCCTCTAAATCTCGGCAATTTCTTCAATACCACCAACACTCAGAACAGGTTTCAAATAGCAACGTGGCAGGACAAAGTAATAAATGCTTATCCTTAAGTCTGCTAACTTTCTAAGCCTTTGCCTAGACCTTAAGGAAATGTAAAAAAAAACAAACTACTGCAAAGTTCAACACACAATCCACGCAAAGTTAAGGCTATCAAGTAGGAACCGGATTACAAGTATAAATCACGCAACAGCTACTCTATGACATGGATGTCCTGAACAGATCCTCCTCTACATTTTAAGTCCAAGGTACAAACCCTTCAGCTGGCAAATATTCCAAAAACATAAAACCTCTTTGCTTACAGAGCTTACACAGTATTTTTCCCCAGGAAACCAAATGTTCAAGAGGAACAGGAGGCAGAAACAACACTTGCAATTCTGTAACGTCTTCTAGCACCGTATCTGAAAATCCAGTTTCAAGGAAAATAAGGCCCCGAATTTAAAAATAAAACTATTTCCAGTTATTTCCATGTCAAGCTGAGCTGTGATTTTACCTGTAAAACAAAAAAATCAGAACAAGACAACTGATCCATACAAAAAAGGCTCTCCTATCCGGCTCTCTTTCAAATGCTGGCATTTTCTGTGACTTGGATTTTGCCTGTTATTATGAGATCATTACATCACCTATCACACAAGTGTAGCTTTGTTATCTTTGAAAGACAAGCTGCTAGACAATATACAACACAAAGTTAGACAAGCGAGGGCAGTACACAGGGATTTCACAGGCACTCTGGAATTGGGCACCCGACTTGAATTCCTGGCGTTGAAAACCTCTCTCCAAATGACTTACTGTCTTTCACTAAGATCCAGCAGCAGTTCTCTCCTGTGCCTCATGCTCTTCTTTAGCCAGCCAAAGCCCACGGAGCTGCACTGTAAGCTTGAAGGCCAGTGTGCCAGCTGCGTGTCCTATTTCTGTCACCTAGTTCTTATGTACCGTTTCTTGCTAATCAAAAGGCCCAGTGATTCCTCCTCACACATCACACTGGAGTTAGTACATCCAAGCAGTATTTCTGCCGCGCTACATTTGCACGGATTAGCTGCTGAACCCTCCAGATGATGTACTGCTTTTCAAGAAGGGTGTAGTATAACTGGCGAGGGTCTACAGTAAGTCCAAGAGGGTGCTCAACGATGTACAGGAGTCTGACTTCAAAGCATAAATTGAAAAACAGCCGCTTAACTGGAGAGAAATAACAATGTTTAAACTCTAAAAGGTAGCTATAAGGAAGAACTTTTGTGTACATCCACTGCACACAGTTACACGGAATCATGGGGCTTAAATTACAACCTGAAAAACTTAGGGTATGTGGCAATCTTTGCAACAGTAGTAATAATTACAGGAAATGTTTAAGAATAAATTAGGCAAGCGTTTGTCAAGAATGGTACAGAAAGTTGATCATTCACCTCTAGAATGAGAGCAACGCTAGACTATCTTCAAAGGTTCTTCTTTCCCCGCTGCTGTCCCTCTCCGTATTTCTACCCTCAAACACAAGCAGCATCCCCAGCTGTGCACTTACAATTCTATCTGCATATGCACATGTCTAGAGATGCACATTTATTTCTTCGTTACACACAGCTGAAGGAGACTACTCAGAGGTAAGCCAATTTACATAAACAGCTTTTGAAAGTTAAAACACCTCAGCTTCTTGCAAAACGTCAGCCCAACAGAACACCGGGAGCGGTATGTAAATCCTTATGCCAAAACTGCGTTCTCTTAAATCTTATGAAAACCATTTCTAATGTAAAGCCTGACTTGTCTACTTTCTGACACACCCCTTCTCTGTCATCAGGTACTTATTAGATAGTAAAACAACTGACGGGGCAAACACCATAACTAGCACAATAGCTGACTTCCGTAGCAGTTGCATATCATGTCTGAAGAAATGTGAGTTTAGTAGGTAGATACACATTCAGAAATGCACAAGAACTGAAAGGAGTAATCTGTAACCGGTAGACTAAGAACGCTGCAATAGCACGCAATGTAAATCAACATGCAGCTATAGGGAAGGGAAGGGAAGTACAGAAACATTCTTCTGGATTAAAAAAAAAAATAAAATACGCAGCAATGGTAGGAAAAGGTACTTGGAACGTGCCACTTTCAATCCACTGAAACAATGTCTGCAACAGCAGTAAGAACACTGGCAAACTACCTTCTCTGTTCCACAGGGCCTTGAGACCCATACGCATTGTCTGTTGCCACTTGCTGTTAGGAAACAAAGGCACTGCGATCAGTAGAAGCGTGTAGAACACCGAAAATGAAACTTTTGAATACGTCACATGCAAGATCCTCATTCTCCGTACAGTCTACAAGGTTACACAATTGTAAAATACTTTGTAAGAATGAGAATCCTGACGTTTGCCTTGGACTAAAAAAGTTTTTAAATTCCGTTTCGAGGTTTTTTCCCCAAGGGTTTTAGAAATAAAAGCATCTTGGTAAAGTGATTTTCACACACTGCACAGACACAAGCAGTGTTTCTCCCACTGCGAGAGGAGTATCAAAATACTCTTATCTAATATGTTATAGACAAGAGTGACCAAGGTCACAGGAGAATCTGTACTTTCCCACTGATTACAAGGAACGGGCCAGCTGCTTTGTGCCTCCTATGCAGCTGGAGCATGCAGTTGCCTGGTAACGTGTTCCGAACTATTGCATCTTAATCACATATACACGTAGGAATACCAAGCTGACCGCTTAGGTTTATCAGCCAAAACAGTTTACAGCAACACAATAGTTTAGAGCAATTCAGGAACTTTAACACTGAATTTAGGTATGCGCTTATATGGTTTGACAAACAGAACTTTTATAAATGAAAGGGAAACAACAGGTGACTTTAGAGCATACAAAAGGTATAGTCTACAAACCAAATATCAATTATTAGCAATGTTTCCCTGTTCAAAGGGCATCACTTAATGTCTCAGACTCAACAAGCATGAACTGACAGACTGTTATGATTTGAAAATTTTAAAAAAGTTCTAATAGTGTGCCCAAAACAGAGCTGTTTCAGTGTTCAGGCTAGACTCGTTGTCTCCAGTAAATACGTATCTTAATTCTAACACAGGATAAAAACCGATTTATAAATTTCCTCTTGTAAAAATGAAACTGTTCCAATCACCCTGTTCACTCCTATTTAAGATATTAAATAGGGCAAATCAGAAGTAACTTGAACCAATCCCTCCCACCCAGCTATAAACCAGGACCATATACAGCCCTTGCAGACTACATAAGATCCTGTCTCATTCCAGCCATATCATTAGCATAAGCTGTGCAAACCCGTGCAAATCAACAGGTTTTCCAGGCATAAAAGCAGACTCCAACAGCAGTTAAGCCACTTCTTACAACTGACAAGGTCATACTTCCATCACTGATTATAGCACAAGAACAAAAGAGAATGGGTCCTTATTGTCCTTCATGAACTTGAGGGGCTGCAAGAAACCAGTGAAGTTACAAGCCTGGATTCTGTAATGTCGCTACCAGCATAATTTCCAGATCAAAGATCCGGCCTCCTGTTAAGATCATCAAACATATTTTTGAGTTCGGAGGACAGGTCATCACAACACTATGTTAGGTAGAGTATAAAACCTTATCATCAGAATCTCAGCTAGTTTAAGTCAATGTATTCTGTGTGTTCCGCTGAAGTCAATGAAACTAAACACACTATCATAGGAAAGAGATATTTCAGCACGCCTCAGACCTGGAAAACTATCTTGAAAAATGCCCGTAACTTTTAACACACTTCCCACGATCTCTCAACAGCGAGCAGTAGTAAGACCCTAACAGTTACTTGCAACCTATTTCTTGCATAGCATTCATTTTTATTTTAATTTTAAAAGGGGCAACTAATAAATAAGATTTTTGCAGCTACTCACAAAAATCAATAAGCAAAGACATTTGTTCCAAGACTTAAATTTCTTGTATAATTTAAAAAACTAGCAAAGCTCTGTAAAGTAAAATAGATACATTTACCTACTAATGTAGGAAACTACAGACAAACTTCAGGAAATGACCAAAGGTGCAGAGGATAGGCTAATGCCTATTAGCATTAGGTAGAAAAACAAGGTAAAAAAGGTAGAAATGCCTATTAGCATTAAGGTAGAACAACAACAACAACAACAACAACAACAACAACAAAACCCCAGAAGTTCTACAGAAAAATGAGTGAGCAGCCCACAGCACTGGCAGACAACAGATTTTTTTATCCCCGCTTCCTCCACCCCTTCTTCTTATCCCCCCACCCCCGTCTTTTTTTAAAGGAAATAATTATTCTATTCTGAAACATATTGTCTGTGATGCAGTTGAAGCCAAAAGTTTAAATGAGTTCAGGAGAGGATTAACCGAATTCTAACACATGTGCCAACACAACCGCTATAGAAAGCATCTGCATCACGGTGAAATGCAAACAGCTACTCTGAGAACGACACATTATTCTTCACTAAATTTGCCTTTTACCCTGTTGTATAGTTACTAATGTTGAAAAGAGTCACTGCTGTGCAAGAAACTAAAACTTACAGCGCTTCATGCTGGGAAAGAACTGTGGCCCATCAGCTCGTGGCTGTGAAGCCTTACAACTTAACACGTTGCAGTTGCACACCAACAAGTTCTGAGGCGGACTGCTGACTGTATTCAATAGTCACAGCTTATGTAGGAGGATATGATAAACTTGACTTATTTGCCTTTAACCGATGCTCCAAATATTTTAAAGTCGTTCTTAAAGCAGGTTACTGGTTTGATTACCCTTCATACAAAATCCTCCTTCAAATGGAGGTTTCTCTTCTCTTCTTTTCAGATTTAAGGCATGAACAGAAACCACACCTGCATCATCACTGAAATCAGTGCCTATTTTTCAATAAACTTTAGCAGCATCAGAATTCGTCCTCAAGTACCGTTCATAAAGCAAATCCTTCATTCTTCAAAACTTTTTTTAGCAAAGGTTAGTAATGCTGTACCACAGACTCCCACGCCCAGTCACGCATGTTCTTCCCGAGACTGTTACGCAGCTTCGTATTTTAAAAATCGCCATCCTAACTGCGTACCTGATACTACTGGTTCTCCCCTTTTTAAAGTCTGATGTTAAGGAAAAGCTGCAAGTCCTACAAAACCAGGCAGACTTGCTTGTTCTTGCCAAAGAGAAAAAGGTTAAGCATTATTAAAAAATAAGACTATTGCCTACCTTTAAGTATCCATAAAGCTACCAACACGAACCGTATGGTGGCTTGTTAGCATCGCTATTTGAACACGGGCATGCAAAATGTCCTTCAGTTAAATTCCAAACTCTATGAAGTAATTGGTGGGCAACTCCCCAAGGATAAAACGTCTATCAAAAGCCAACAGTAAGCCAGAAATATCTTTCCGTTTCATAGGGTAAAAAAAATGATACAGTGAATCCTGAAAAAAGAAATCGATATTAGACCGGGAACGCCTATATAGTTATAGGGCAAGTAATAAAACATTTAGTGTTTTGATTTTCTTTTTTTTATTTATGTCATCACAATAGTTAGACAAACATGGAAACATTTGCAACAGCAATACTTGGGCCACTTTAAAATCTTGGTAACACTGAAATACAGGGCAGCAAAAACTAATGATGTGGGGAGGGGACTTTAGGTCTTCTTATTTTCATACACATTCACACACACACACACTCCACAACTCCAAAGAGCTATCTTAACTATGTCTGCCAGTAAACGGAAATAGTAGGCAGAAAGGAACCCTATCTATACTAAGACAGTTAGCTGTGTCGTAAAACTGAAGATCACTGCAACCAGTGCCATCTTAAAGAAGAAAAAAACCCAACAACAACAACAACCAAAAAACCTGAAAGGAACCATCACTGTGCATGTCATAAGCATGAAGTTATTTTAACCTGATGACTACTCTGCCCTATACTTTAAGCATCATTAAGTTTTTATGTATTTTCAAAGTCTAAGGTTATTATTTTAAATGGCCTACTTGTAGTGGCAGCCCAAGTAGCATTCTGGAGAACACCACAGTGCCCACAACTTCTACAGGTCAGTGCAGTCTGATCAAGCACTGCATTTCTAGGGGAGGAAAACAAAAAACCACTA
Source organism: Astur gentilis (assembly GCF_929443795.1). Taxonomy (NCBI): domain Eukaryota; kingdom Metazoa; phylum Chordata; class Aves; order Accipitriformes; family Accipitridae; genus Astur; species Astur gentilis. The sequence goes on from NW_026061146.1 coordinate 307,161, forward strand.
CCGCTCATTTATTCAATTGAAAAGCTTATTACCTGCACCTTCCAAAGCAACAGGCTACAGGAACACTGAATGCAAAGTAAACCAGACCCATCTGGAATACTCTGACTCAGCCTCAGCTCCAAGTTACACATCTTTCATTTCGTATTTGAAGGGATTAACAGCATTTGGATGCACAGAAACTGTCTTTACAGTGATGTCTGCGGACCTCCGAGTCAAGAGTTAAAAATGTCTTCCTAAATTGTAACAGTATTAGCAGTTCCTCTGAAAGGAGTGGAAAAAAAAAACCACAACCAGGGAAGGAGGAAAGTGACACAAAACCAAGGTTTTTTTCCAGAGATAACAAAATCCTGAGAGAACAAGATGCTTGTGCTATCAGAATAAAAATCCCCAAAGAAACAAAAGAGTTTACCTTTCCCTTGGAAAAGTTACCTTTGAGTCAAGATCTGCTCTTTTTCTCTCCCAACCATGAAATCTCTCTTCAGCTTAAGACTGTCTTCTACTGCAGTAGAAATTCAGTGCACACACTGGAACCTGGATAGAAACTTATTTAAAAAAAAAAACAAACAATACAATAGTATTACAGTGGCTAGAAATCTCTTACATATTCTGATGAAAAGACTCAACTTATTTCTAGGAAATAAAGTGTTTGGGGCCAAAGCCAACAGATGATGTTCATGTAAGGTAAAAAAAAATTTTTTTTTTTTTTTTTTTTAAATTGATATATTGAAAAAAGCTGGAGAAGGAAGCGGGGACAGAAATGAAAAACCATTCAGGGAGTCAGTGGTATAGATTGTCACCATGCAACCTAAATATTGTAATTGCAGATCACATAGTCAGAACAAGCCAGTCAAAAGTAGCACACTCCCTGGGAGAGGGGCGGGAGTCTCTTCCCCCTTGTATTTCAAGCCAAGACCCAACTAGCAGAAGGCAGCTTTTCTGTCAGATAAAGCAAGGCAAAAGGATCACGTACAGCAACTTCCTTGCAGCCTCTTGCTCCTGAGCACCCTTCTTCACCTCTTTCTTTCTTTCTTTCTTTCTTCTGGTGATGGGAAGGCAAAGCATGTTCTGCTCCTGTGAGCCCATACGGCTTGTCCCTATAGTCACAGCAGGCACCTGTGATTCCTCTCCGAAGACATTTACGCATAGAAATCAGTTGAGTGGTGTGTTACGGAAGCATAAGCTGCAGTGGACGTGATTTTGAATCAGTTATTGTTTTGCCCATCATGATAAAATAAAACCGGCAATTTCTTACTTTATAGAAATCCTCCTAAAGTAGTAGTTGCCCCCAATAGCTGTCAAGTTTTTGTATCACAGGAGAACAAATGCAGCCAAAAGAACATTTTCTCTAAAAGGACCGCTCCGAACTACACAAGCAGGCAGGCACAGGCAGCTCCCAATTTAGTTAAGGGTACGTACACAGCACCACTTAGTGGTGCAAGCGGAGTCACCGCTGACAGGAATGAGAAGCTTGAACACCAACCTTCCCGCCCCGGCCCCCTGGACATGAATGATGCCTGGTCTGTCTGTCCTCACTCGCAAAATACCACTACAATGCCTTTACTACAAGAGAGTACATCTGCCAAGCAAAACAAGTCCAAGAGGGCTGAACCTCAAGGCCAGCAGAACCAACGGCTGCTGAGCATCAAACAGATGCATCCACTCTGAAGAGCTTTCAGAATTCTACAGCACTCTACCACATGGTTTCTGGCGACACAGCCTGAAGCAGGGTTTAAACAAATGATCCAGCTTAGTATCTGCCTGTAGTGCAAAGAATAGCAATCTCTTGGCTCACGATTTGGGTTTTATATAGACTTGAGCCATAAACAAATGCAACAGATGTAGAAAAACTGAAGACCGACAGCAACTGGAACGTAACTATTCTTTTTCCACTCCATCAACCCGTTGGAAAACTAACTCCCTCGTGCACTTACGTAACTGAGCACAAAGAGAACAAAAAGAAAGGCTTTTATTCAGAAGAAATTAGTGTGTCTTTACAGGAAAGTAACGGTTTCAACTTACAAAACCAGCATCATCATTAGTGATGCACCTTTCCTGAAGGGGAAATCCTCCTCTTTTAGCAAATGTCAATTCCAAGAGCCTGTAAACAAAAACAAACAAGCAACCCACACCATTACCCCACAAAAGCTCTGTTTAGATTACACACACACACACACACACACACACATATATATATATATATATATATAAAAAACCCATGTCTTCACAGATGACAACTGTATCAATTTATACTTCAGGTCCTTCTCCTCCAGGAACCACCTATAAAAGACGACGACAATTTTGTGTTTGTGCCATAGGTCCGAGTTTTACAAACCCATACATGACAGTTCTTGCTTTACAACAATTTAGCAGATGGAGACTTCACCGGTAGACCACAAAAGCGGTTTTTCGATTCAATATTATCTTCCTCTCCCAACAGTGGAAGCCAGTTATTGCCAGAGAAGCACAGGACAGAACCTCCAAAACACAAAGAATGTTTAACAAAACACAGAGGAGTTCCTAGATAACAAACATTTTGGTTTTTGTCTTTGGTATTCACCTCAAGGAAATGATTCTGTCTAGAAACACTACAGCTCATTTTTAAAAGGACAAAGAACATCCTTCCTTTCGTGAATAATTTCTCCAATTGCTGATTCCTCCCCAGACTGTCACGGTACTGGGAAGTTGGTTTCCTCTTTCCAACTTCTATCAGTAAGCAGAGCTCAAAAACTGATAAAGAGCCTGAACCCTTCTACAGGCAGCAGGGAGTCATTTTCCAGGGAAGAAAGTAAAGAACTGAACAACAGAAAAAGAAATACAAAAGGAAAAACATGAATAAGGGAAAAAAGAAGAGGATAACCATTGCTTTTACTGATCCATTCTTAATAGTTAGCTGAGCACTTCTAAAGAGGAAGAACTTTGCTGCTTTCAGGACCGAAGTAAGAAAAAGTCTAAAGCATAGTCTTCCTGACATGGGAGACGTGTCCGCAAGAGAGGCACACGGTCCGATACAGAAACGTATCTACGTCTCGCTGAAAATTTGCACTCTAAGCATCACCAGCTTCTGCTTCAAGCGCAGTATACCACCAGCTTAACCGGATGGTAGTAATTTTACCCCATACAAGAAGTCAGAACACGCGCTATCCTTTAAGGAGGCAGAACAATAACCAAAGCAGAAAAAGGCTTAGAAATTAAGGCAAGATGGCACTTGCTCAGACACACAGTGAGGAGGTGCAAGGTGGGAAAGACAGCAAAATGGAGATTGTTCCTCGTTCACACAGAGCTGATTTCGACTCGAGTTGGTCGTCCTCTCCTCTTCCCACAAAATTAGGAATGCTTTTACGCAGGAAGTCCTGACTTTGTAGCCATCTATGCCGACAAACTAAAAACTATTCTAGGTCTGCTCTTGTGGTATTTAGGAAGTTGCAGAATTCAGCTTAGGGATGCATAATCACAGTATTTAATTACTGTTTCAGTACTGACCTACCTACACCAGCAGATAATAAACTAAAAATCACAGTGCTTCTGATTTGGTATAAGCCAACAGACCTCCAGATTGTTTTCAGAGCATGTAAAGGTACAGCTCTCTGGGCATCATGGCAATCATAACTGCCAAACGACTTGACAAGCTTGTAAACATCCAAACTGCTGCAAACACATCTATACATACAATAATGGATAAAACGTAGATGCATTCCACCTACACGCTTATGCAGGCAAACACTCGTGAGTTAAAAGCCACTGTATGAACCAGCTTACGGAGCGCTTAACAAAGCCAGTGATTCCCTTGCACACCTGAAGACCAGAAAAACATTCACCAAAATAAAGTTAGGGACATGCTCTTTTTTTTTTTCTTTTTTTTTTTTTTTTTTTTAAAATGTAACGTGTAATAATACAGCAAGATCACTTTTCCAGCGTCCTTCATACACACATATGCCCCAGAAGCTACTTGAAATTACCTTGTGTAATGGAATTGTCTGGAAAGCTCAGCTTAAAGTAGCTGAGCTCAGTGACTGATTGATTTACAGGTACAGAAAATAAATGCATGCAGCATTTTAACAATGCTGACTTACCAGTGTTATGTTATTTCCATTTAGCAAAATCTGGTCTAGCTTTGTGATTCTTCTGCCCTCAGACGGAGTCTCACTGAAGCAGCGTTAAAAACAAATAAGTAAGCACACATAACCAGGGACAACAGTTCCAGTTTTGATTACAGAATAAATCTCTACATTAAGATGGCAGTTGTTGGAACTAAGAAATGAATTGGCCACGCTGCAGCCTGATCTTGACAAATTGACCGCCTGGATAAAGCAAGCTATCTGGCAACTAAAAAGATCCATTGTACTTTTCTGCTCAGTACACCTAAAGATACAGATTCACCCTCTAAATCTCGGCAATTTCTTCAATACCACCAACACTCAGAACAGGTTTCAAATAGCAACGTGGCAGGACAAAGTAATAAATGCTTATCCTTAAGTCTGCTAACTTTCTAAGCCTTTGCCTAGACCTTAAGGAAATGTAAAAAAAAACAAACTACTGCAAAGTTCAACACACAATCCACGCAAAGTTAAGGCTATCAAGTAGGAACCGGATTACAAGTATAAATCACGCAACAGCTACTCTATGACATGGATGTCCTGAACAGATCCTCCTCTACATTTTAAGTCCAAGGTACAAACCCTTCAGCTGGCAAATATTCCAAAAACATAAAACCTCTTTGCTTACAGAGCTTACACAGTATTTTTCCCCAGGAAACCAAATGTTCAAGAGGAACAGGAGGCAGAAACAACACTTGCAATTCTGTAACGTCTTCTAGCACCGTATCTGAAAATCCAGTTTCAAGGAAAATAAGGCCCCGAATTTAAAAATAAAACTATTTCCAGTTATTTCCATGTCACGCTGAGCTGTGATTTTACCTGTAAAACAAAAAAATCAGAACAAGACAACTGATCCATACAAAAAAGGCTCTCCTATCCGGCTCTCTTTCAAATGCTGGCATTTTCTGTGACTTGGATTTTGCCTGTTATTATGAGATCATTACATCACCTATCACACAAGTGTAGCTTTGTTATCTTTGAAAGAAAAGCTGCTAGACAATATACAACACAAAGTTAGACAAGCGAGGGCAGTACACAGGGATTTCACAGGCACTCTGGAATTGGGCACCCGACTTGAATTCCTGGCTTTGAAAACCTCTCTCCAAATGACTTACTGTCTTTCACTAAGATCCAGCAGCAGTTCTCTCCTGTGCCTCATGCTCTTCTTTAGCCAGCCAAAGCCCACGGAGCTGCACTGTAAGCTTGAAGGCCAGTGTGCCAGCTGCGTGTCCTATTTCTGTCACCTAGTTCTTATGTACCGTTTCTTGCTAATCAAAAGGCCCAGTGATTCCTCCTCACACATCACACTGGAGTTAGTACATCCAAGCAGTATTTCTGCCGCGCTACATTTGCACGGATTAGCTGCTGAACCCTCCAGATGATGTACTGCTTTTCAAGAAGGGTGTAGTATAACTGGCGAGGGTCTACAGTAAGTCCAAGAGGGTGCTCAACGATGTACAGGAGTCTGACTTCAAAGCATAAATTGAAAAACAGCTGCTTAACTGGAGAGAAATAACAATGTTTAAACTCTAAAAGGTAGCTATAAGGAAGAACTTTTGTGTACATCCACTGCACACAGTTACACGGAATCATGGGGCTTAAATTACAACCTGAAAAACTTAGGGTATGTGGCAATCTTTGCAACAGTAGTAATAATTACAGGAAATGTTTAAGAATAAATTAGGCAAGCGTTTGTCAAGAATGGTACAGAAAGTTGATCATTCACCTCTAGAATGAGAGCAACGCTAGACTATCTTCAAAGGTTCTTCTTTCCCCGCTGCTGTCCCTCTCCGTATTTCTACCCTCAAACACAAGCAGCATCCCCAGCTCCGCACTTACAATTCTATCTGCATATGCACATGTCTAGAGATGCACATTTATTTCTTCGTTACACACAGCTGAAGGAGACTACTCAGAGGTAAGCCAATTTACATAAACAGCTTTTGAAAGTTAAAACACCTCAGCTTCTTGCAAAACGTCAGCCCAACAGAACACCGGGAGCGGTATGTAAATCCTTATGCCAAAACTGCGTTCTCTTAAATCTTATGAAAACCATTTCTAATGTAAAGCCTGACTTGTCTACTTTCTGACACACCCCTTCTCTGTCATCAGGTACTTATTAGATAGTAAAACAACTGACGGGGCAAACACCATAACTAGCACAATAGCTGACTTCCGTAGCAGTTGCATATCATGTCTGAAGAAATGTGAGTTTAGTAGGTAGATACACATTCAGAAATGCACAAGAACTGAAAGGAGTAATCTGTAACCGGTAGACTAAGAACGCTGCAATAGCACGCAATGTAAATCAACATGCAGCTATAGGGAAGGGAAGGGAAGTACAGAAACATTCTTCTGGATTAAAAAAAAAAATAAAATACGCAGCAATGGTAGGAAAAGGTACTTGGAACGTGCCACTTTCAATCCACTGAAACAATGTCTGCAACAGCAGTAAGAACACTGGCAAACTACCTTCTCTGTTCCACAGGGCCTTGAGACCCATACGCATTGTCTGTTGCCACTTGCTGTTAGGAAACAAAGGCACTGCGATCAGTAGAAGCGTGTAGAACACCGAAAATGAAACTTTTGAATACGTCACATGCAAGATCCTCATTCTCCGTACAGTCTACAAGGTTACACAATTGTAAAATACTTTGTAAGAATGAGAATCCTGACGTTTGCCTTGGACTAAAAAAGTTTTTAAATTCCGTTTCGAGGTTTTTTCCCCAAGGGTTTTAGAAATAAAAGCATCTTGGTAAAGTGATTTTCACACACTGCACAGACACAAGCAGTGTTTCTCCCACTGCGAGAGGAGTATCAAAATACTCTTATCTAATATGTTATAGACAAGAGTGACCAAGGTCACAGGAGAATCTGTACTTTCCCACTGATTACAAGGAACGGGCCAGCTGCTTTGTGCCTCCTATGCAGCTGGAGCATGCAGTTGCCTGGTAACGTGTTCCGAACTATTGCATCTTAATCACATATACACGTAGGAATACCAAGCTGACCGCTTAGGTTTATCAGCCAAAACAGTTTACAGCAACACAATAGTTTAGAGCAATTCAGGAACTTTAACACTGAATTTAGGTATGCGCTTATATGGTTTGACAAACAGAACTTTTATAAATGAAAGGGAAACAACAGGTGACTTTAGAGCATACAAAAGGTATAGTCTACAAACCAAATATCAATTATTAGCAATGTTTCCCTGTTCAAAGGGCATCACTTAATGTCTCAGACTCAACAAGCATGAACTGACAGACTGTTATGATTTGAAAATTTTAAAAAAGTTCTAATAGTGTGCCCAAAACAGAGCTGTTTCAGTGTTCAGGCTAGACTCGTTGTCTCCAGTAAATACGTATCTTAATTCTAACACAGGATAAAAACCGATTTATAAATTTCCTCTTGTAAAAATGAAACTGTTCCAATCACCCTGTTCACTCCTATTTAAGATATTAAATAGGGCAAATCAGAAGTAACTTGAACCAATCCCTCCCACCCAGCTATAAACCAGGACCATATACAGCCCTTGCAGACTACATAAGATCCTGTCTCATTCCAGCCATATCATTAGCATAAGCTGTGCAAACCCGTGCAAATCAACAGGTTTTCCAGGCATAAAAGCAGACTCCAACAGCAGTTAAGCCACTTCTTACAACTGACAAGGTCATACTTCCATCACTGATTATAGCACAAGAACAAAAGAGAATGGGTCCTTATTGTCCTTCATGAACTTGAGGGGCTGCAAGAAACCAGTGAAGTTACAAGCCTGGATTCTGTAATGTCGCTACCAGCATAATTTCCAGATCAAAGATCCGGCCTCCTGTTAAGATCATCAAACATATTTTTGAGTTCGGAGGACAGGTCATCACAACACTATGTTAGGTAGAGTATAAAACCTTATCATCAGAATCTCAGCTAGTTTAAGTCAATGTATTCTGTGTGTTCCGCTGAAGTCAATGAAACTAAACACACTATCATAGGAAAGAGATATTTCAGCACGCCTCAGACCTGGAAAACTATCTTGAAAAATGCCCGTAACTTTTAACACACTTCCCACGATCTCTCAACAGCGAGCAGTAGTAAGACCCTAACAGTTACTTGCAACCTATTTCTTGCATAGCATTCATTTTTATTTTAATTTTAAAAGGGGCAACTAATAAATAAGATTTTTGCAGCTACTCACAAAAATCAATAAGCAAAGACATTTGTTCCAAGACTTAAATTTCTTGTATAATTTAAAAAACTAGCAAAGCTCTGTAAAGTAAAATAGATACATTTACCTACTAATGTAGGAAACTACAGACAAACTTCAGGAAATGACCAAAGGTGCAGAGGATAGGCTAATGCCTATTAGCATTAGGTAGAAAAACAAGGTAAAAAAGGTAGAAATGCCTATTAGCATTAAGGTAGAACAACAACAACAACAACAACAACAACAACAACAACAAAACCCCAGAAGTTCTACAGAAAAATGAGTGAGCAGCCCACAGCACTGGCAGACAACAGATTTTTTTATCCCCGCTTCCTCCACCCCTTCTTCTTATCCCCCCACCCCCGTCTTTTTTTAAAGGAAATAATTATTCTATTCTGAAACATATTGTCTGTGATGCAGTTGAAGCCAAAAGTTTAAATGAGTTCAGGAGAGGATTAACCGAATTCTAAGACATGTGCCAACACAACCGCTATAGAAAGCATCTGCATCACGGTGAAATGCAAACAGCTACTCTGAGAACGACACATTATTCTTCACTAAATTTGCCTTTTACCCTGTTGTATAGTTACTAATGTTGAAAAGAGTCACTGCTGTGCAAGAAACTAAAACTTACAGCGCTTCATGCTGGGAAAGAACTGTGGCCCATCAGCTCGTGGCTGTGAAGCCTTACAACTTAACACGTTGCAGTTGCACACCAACAAGTTCTGAGGCGGACTGCTGACTGTATTCAATAGTCACAGCTTATGTAGGAGGATATGATAAACTTGACTTATTTGCCTTTAACCGATGCTCCAAATATTTTAAAGTCGTTCTTAAAGCAGGTTACTGGTTTGATTACCCTTCATACAAAATCCTCCTTCAAATGGAGGTTTCTCTTCTCTTCTTTTCAGATTTAAGGCATGAACAGAAACCACACCTGCATCATCACTGAAATCAGTGCCTATTTTTCAATAAACTTTAGCAGCATCAGAATTCGTCCTCAAGTACCGTTCATAAAGCAAATCCTTCATTCTTCAAAACTTTTTTTAGCAAAGGTTAGTAATGCTGTACCACAGACTCCCACGCCCAGTCACGCATGTTCTTCCCGAGACTGTTACGCAGCTTCGTATTTTAAAAATCGCCATCCTAACTGCGTACCTGATACTACTGGTTCTCCCCTTTTTAAAGTCTGATGTTAAGGAAAAGCTGCAAGTCCTACAAAACCAGGCAGACTTGCTTGTTCTTGCCAAAGAGAAAAAGGTTAAGCATTATTAAAAAATAAGACTATTGCCTACCTTTAAGTATCCATAAAGCTACCAACACGAACCGTATGGTGGCTTGTTAGCATCGCTATTTGAACACGGGCATGCAAAATGTCCTTCAGTTAAATTCCAAACTCTATGAAGTAATTGGTGGGCAACTCCCCAAGGATAAAACGTCTATCAAAAGCCAACAGTAAGCCAGAAATATCTTTCCGTTTCATAGGGTAAAAAAAATGATACAGTGAATCCTGAAAAAAGAAATCGATATTAGACCGGGAACGCCTATATAGTTATAGGGCAAGTAATAAAACATTTAGTGTTTTGATTTTCTTTTTTTTATTTATGTCATCACAATAGTTAGACAAACATGGAAACATTTGCAACAGCAATACTTGGGCCACTTTAAAATCTTGGTAACACTGAAATACAGGGCAGCAAAAACTAATGATGTGGGGAGGGGACTTTAGGTCTTCTTATTTTCATACACATTCACACACACACACACTCCACAACTCCAAAGAGCTATCTTAACTATGTCTGCCAGTAAACGGAAATAGTAGGCAGAAAGGAACCCTATCTATACTAAGACAGTTAGCTGTGTCGTAAAACTGAAGATCACTGCAACCAGTGCCATCTTAAAGAAGAAAAAAACCCAACAACAACAACAACCAAAAAACCTGAAAGGAACCATCACTGTGCATGTCATAAGCATGAAGTTATTTTAACCTGATGACTACTCTGCCCTATACTTTAAGCATCATTAAGTTTTTATGTATTTTCAAAGTCTAAGGTTATTATTTTAAATGGCCTACTTGTAGTGGCAGCCCAAGTAGCATTCTGGAGAACACCACAGTGCCCACAACTTCTACAGGTCAGTGCAGTCTGATCAAGCACTGCATTTCTAGGGGAGGAAAACAAAAAACCACTACCGCTCATTTATTCAATTGAAAAGCTTATTACCTGCACCTTCCAAAGCAACAGGCTACAGGAACACTGAATGCAAAGTAAACCAGACCCATCTGGAATACTCTGACTCAGCCTCAGCTCCAAGTTACACATCTTTCATTTCGTATTTGAAGGGATTAACAGCATTTGGATGCACAGAAACTGTCTTTACAGTGATGTCTGCGGACCTCCGAGTCAAGAGTTAAAAATGTCTTCCTAAATTGTAACAGTATTAGCAGTTCCTCTGAAAGGAGTGGAAAAAAAAAACCACAACCAGGGAAGGAGGAAAGTGACACAAAACCAAGGTTTTTTTCCAGAGATAACAAAATCCTGAGAGAACAAGATGCTTGTGCTATCAGAATAAAAATCCCCAAAGAAACAAAAGAGTTTACCTTTCCCTTGGAAAAGTTACCTTTGAGTCAAGATCTGCTCTTTTTCTCTCCCAACCATGAAATCTCTCTTCAGCTTAAGACTGTCTTCTACTGCAGTAGAAATTCAGTGCACACACTGGAACCTGGATAGAAACTTATTTAAAAAAAAAAACAAACAATACAATAGTATTACAGTGGCTAGAAATCTCTTACATATTCTGATGAAAAGACTCAACTTATTTCTAGGAAATAAAGTGTTTGGGGCCAAAGCCAACAGATGATGTTCATGTAAGGTAAAAAAAAATTTTTTTTTTTTTTTTTTTTAAATTGATATATTGAAAAAAGCTGGAGAAGGAAGCGGGGACAGAAATGAAAAACCATTCAGGGAGTCAGTGGTATAGATTGTCACCATGCAACCTAAATATTGTAATTGCAGATCACATAGTCAGAACAAGCCAGTCAAAAGTAGCACACTCCCTGGGAGAGGGGCGGGAGTCTCTTCCCCCTTGTATTTCAAGCCAAGACCCAACTAGCAGAAGGCAGCTTTTCTGTCAGATAAAGCAAGGCAAAAGGATCACGTACAGCAACTTCCTTGCAGCCTCTTGCTCCTGAGCACCCTTCTTCACCTCTTTCTTTCTTTCTTTCTTTCTTCTGGTGATGGGAAGGCAAAGCATGTTCTGCTCCTGTGAGCCCATACGGCTTGTCCCTATAGTCACAGCAGGCACCTGTGATTCCTCTCCGAAGACATTTACGCATAGAAATCAGTTGAGTGGTGTGTTACGGAAGCATAAGCTGCAGTGGACGTGATTTTGAATCAGTTATTGTTTTGCCCATCATGATAAAATAAAACCGGCAATTTCTTACTTTATAGAAATCCTCCTAAAGTAGTAGTTGCCCCCAATAGCTGTCAAGTTTTTGTATCACAGGAGAACAAATGCAGCCAAAAGAACATTTTCTCTAAAAGGACCGCTCCGAACTACACAAGCAGGCAGGCACAGGCAGCTCCCAATTTAGTTAAGGGTACGTACACAGCACCACTTAGTGGTGCAAGCGGAGTCACCGCTGACAGGAATGAGAAGCTTGAACACCAACCTTCCCGCCCCGGCCCCCTGGACATGAATGATGCCTGGTCTGTCTGTCCTCACTCGCAAAATACCACTACAATGCCTTTACTACAAGAGAGTACATCTGCCAAGCAAAACAAGTCCAAGAGGGCTGAACCTCAAGGCCAGCAGAACCAACGGCTGCTGAGCATCAAACAGATGCATCCACTCTGAAGAGCTTTCAGAATTCTACAGCACTCTACCACATGGTTTCTGGCGACACAGCCTGAAGCAGGGTTTAAACAAATGATCCAGCTTAGTATCTGCCTGTAGTGCAAAGAATAGCAATCTCTTGGCTCACGATTTGGGTTTTATATAGACTTGAGCCATAAACAAATGCAACAGATGTAGAAAAACTGAAGACCGACAGCAACTGGAACGTAACTATTCTTTTTCCACTCCATCAACCCGTTGGAAAACTAACTCCCTCGTGCACTTACGTAACTGAGCACAAAGAGAACAAAAAGAAAGGCTTTTATTCAGAAGAAATTAGTGTGTCTTTACAGGAAAGTAACGGTTTCAACTTACAAAACCAGCATCATCATTAGTGATGCACCTTTCCTGAAGGGGAAATCCTCCTCTTTTAGCAAATGTCAATTCCAAGAGCCTGTAAACAAAAACAAACAAGCAACCCACACCATTACCCCACAAAAGCTCTGTTTAGATTACACACACACACACACACACACACACATATATATATATATATATATATAAAAAACCCATGTCTTCACAGATGACAACTGTATCAATTTATACTTCAGGTCCTTCTCCTCCAGGAACCACCTATAAAAGACGACGACAATTTTGTGTTTGTGCCATAGGTCCGAGTTTTACAAACCCATACATGACAGTTCTTGCTTTACAACAATTTAGCAGATGGAGACTTCACCGGTAGACCACAAAAGCGGTTTTTCGATTCAATATTATCTTCCTCTCCCAACAGTGGAAGCCAGTTATTGCCAGAGAAGCACAGGACAGAACCTCCAAAACACAAAGAATGTTTAACAAAACACAGAGGAGTTCCTAGATAACAAACATTTTGGTTTTTGTCTTTGGTATTCACCTCAAGGAAATGATTCTGTCTAGAAACACTACAGCTCATTTTTAAAAGGACAAAGAACATCCTTCCTTTCGTGAATAATTTCTCCAATTGCTGATTCCTCCCCAGACTGTCACGGTACTGGGAAGTTGGTTTCCTCTTTCCAACTTCTATCAGTAAGCAGAGCTCAAAAACTGATAAAGAGCCTGAACCCTTCTACAGGCAGCAGGGAGTCATTTTCCAGGGAAGAAAGTAAAGAACTGAACAACAGAAAAAGAAATACAAAAGGAAAAACATGAATAAGGGAAAAAAGAAGAGGATAACCATTGCTTTTACTGATCCATTCTTAATAGTTAGCTGAGCACTTCTAAAGAGGAAGAACTTTGCTGCTTTCAGGACCGAAGTAAGAAAAAGTCTAAAGCATAGTCTTCCTGACATGGGAGACGTGTCCGCAAGAGAGGCACACGGTCCGATACAGAAACGTATCTACGTCTCGCTGAAAATTTGCACTCTAAGCATCACCAGCTTCTGCTTCAAGCGCAGTATACCACCAGCTTAACCGGATGGTAGTAATTTTACCCCATACAAGAAGTCAGAACACGCGCTATCCTTTAAGGAGGCAGAACAATAACCAAAGCAGAAAAAGGCTTAGAAATTAAGGCAAGATGGCACTTGCTCAGACACACAGTGAGGAGGTGCAAGGTGGGAAAGACAGCAAAATGGAGATTGTTCCTCGTTCACACAGAGCTGATTTCGACTCGAGTTGGTCGTCCTCTCCTCTTCCCACAAAATTAGGAATGCTTTTACGCAGGAAGTCCTGACTTTGTAGCCATCTATGCCGACAAACTAAAAACTATTCTAGGTCTGCTCTTGTGGTATTTAGGAAGTTGCAGAATTCAGCTTAGGGATGCATAATCACAGTATTTAATTACTGTTTCAGTACTGACCTACCTACACCAGCAGATAATAAACTAAAAATCACAGTGCTTCTGATTTGGTATAAGCCAACAGACCTCCAGATTGTTTTCAGAGCATGTAAAGGTACAGCTCTCTGGGCATCATGGCAATCATAACTGCCAAACGACTTGACAAGCTTGTAAACATCCAAACTGCTGCAAACACATCTATACATACAATAATGGATAAAACGTAGATGCATTCCACCTACACGCTTATGCAGGCAAACACTCGTGAGTTAAAAGCCACTGTATGAACCAGCTTACGGAGCGCTTAACAAAGCCAGTGATTCCCTTGCACACCTGAAGACCAGAAAAACATTCACCAAAATAAAGTTAGGGACATGCTCTTTTTTTTTTTCTTTTTTTTTTTTTTTTTTTAAACTGTAACGTGTACTAAGACAGCAAGATCACTTTTCCAGCGTCCTTCATACACACATATGCCCCAGAAGCTACTTGAAATTACCTTGTGTAATGGAATTGTCTGGAAAGCTCAGCTTAAAGTAGCTGAGCTCAGTGACTGATTGATTTACAGGTACAGAAAATAAATGCATGCAGCATTTTAACAATGCTGACTTACCAGTGTTATGTTATTTCCATTTAGCAAAATCTGGTCTAGCTTTGTGATTCTTCTGCCCTCAGACGGAGTCTCACTGAAGCAGCGTTAAAAACAAATAAGTAAGCACACATAACCAGGGACAACAGTTCCAGTTTTGATTACAGAATAAATCTCTACATTAAGATGGCAGTTGTTGGAACTAAGAAATGAATTGGCCACGCTGCAGCCTGATCTTGACAAATTGACCGCCTGGATAAAGCAAGCTATCTGGCAACTAAAAAGATCCATTGTACTTTTCTGCTCAGTACACCTAAAGATACAGATTCACCCTCGAAATCTCGGCAATTTCTTCAATACCACCAACACTCAGAACAGGTTTCAAATAGCAACGTGGCAGGACAAAGTAATAAATGCTTATCCTTAAGTCTGCTAACTTTCTAAGCCTTTGCCTAGACCTTAAGGAAATGTAAAAAAAAACAAACTACTGCAAAGTTCAACACACAATCCACGCAAAGTTAAGGCTATCAAGTAGGAACCGGATTACAAGTATAAATCACGCAACAGCTACTCTATGACATGGATGTCCTGAACAGATCCTCCTCTACATTTTAAGTCCAAGGTACAAACCCTTCAGCTGGCAAATATTCCAAAAACATAAAACCTCTTTGCTTACAGAGCTTACACAGTATTTTTCCCCAGGAAACCAAATGTTCAAGAGGAACAGGAGGCAGAAACAACACTTGCAATTCTGTAACGTCTTCTAGCACCGTATCTGAAAATCCAGTTTCAAGGAAAATAAGGCCCCGAATTTAAAAATAAAACTATTTCCAGTTATTTCCATGTCACGCTGAGCTGTGATTTTACCTGTAAAACAAAAAAATCAGAACAAGACAACTGATCCATACAAAAAAGGCTCTCCTATCCGGCTCTCTTTCAAATGCTGGCATTTTCTGTGACTTGGATTTTGCCTGTTATTATGAGATCATTACATCACCTATCACACAAGTGTAGCTTTGTTATCTTTGAAAGAAAAGCTGCTAGACAATATACAACACAAAGTTAGACAAGCGAGGGCAGTACACAGGGATTTCACAGGCACTCTGGAATTGGGCACCCGACTTGAATTCCTGGCTTTGAAAACCTCTCTCCAAATGACTTACTGTCTTTCACTAAGATCCAGCAGCAGTTCTCTCCTGTGCCTCATGCTCTTCTTTAGCCAGCCAAAGCCCACGGAGCTGCACTGTAAGCTTGAAGGCCAGTGTGCCAGCTGCGTGTCCTATTTCTGTCACCTAGTTCTTATGTACCGTTTCTTGCTAATCAAAAGGCCCAGTGATTCCTCCTCACACATCACACTGGAGTTAGTACATCCAAGCAGTATTTCTGCCGCGCTACATTTGCACGGATTAGCTGCTGAACCCTCCAGATGATGTACTGCTTTTCAAGAAGGGTGTAGTATAACTGGCGAGGGTCTACAGTAAGTCCAAGAGGGTGCTCAACGATGTACAGGAGTCTGACTTCAAAGCATAAATTGAAAAACAGCCGCTTAACTGGAGAGAAATAACAATGTTTAAACTCTAAAAGGTAGCTATAAGGAAGAACTTTTGTGTACATCCACTGCACACAGTTACACGGAATCATGGGGCTTAAATTACAACCTGAAAAACTTAGGGTATGTGGCAATCTTTGCAACAGTAGTAATAATTACAGGAAATGTTTAAGAATAAATTAGGCAAGCGTTTGTCAAGAATGGTACAGAAAGTTGATCATTCACCTCTAGAATGAGAGCAACGCTAGACTATCTTCAAAGGTTCTTCTTTCCCCGCTGCTGTCCCTCTCCGTATTTCTACCCTCAAACACAAGCATCATCCCCAGCTCCGCACTTACAATTCTATCTGCATATGCACATGTCTAGAGATGCACATTTATTTCTTCGTTACACACAGCTGAAGGAGAGTACTCAGAGGTAAGCCAATTTACATAAACAGCTTTTGAAAGTTAAAACACCTCAGCTTCTTGCAAAACGTCAGCCCAACAGAACACCGGGAGCGGTATGTAAATCCTTATGCCAAAACTGCGTTCTCTTAAATCTTATGAAAACCATTTCTAATGTAAAGCCTGACTTGTCTATTTTCTGACACACCCCTTCTCTGTCATCAGGTACTTATTAGATAGTAAAACAACTGACGGGGCAAACACCATAACTAGCACAATAGCTGACTTCCGTAGCAGTTGCATATCATGTCTGAAGAAATGTGAGTTTAGTAGGTAGATACACATTCAGAAATGCACAAGAACTGAAAGGAGTAATCTGTAACCGGTAGACTAAGAACGCTGCAATAGCACGCAATGTAAATCAACATGCAGCTATAGGGAAGGGAAGGGAAGTACAGAAACATTCTTCTGGATTAAAAAAAAAAATAAAATACGCAGCAATGGTAGGAAAAGGTACTTGGAACGTGCCACTTTCAATCCACTGAAACAATGTCTGCAACAGCAGTAAGAACACTGGCAAACTACCTTCTCTGTTCCACAGGGCCTTGAGACCCATACGCATTGTCTGTTGCCACTTGCTGTTAGGAAACAAAGGCACTGCGATCAGTAGAAGCGTGTAGAACACCGAAAATGAAACTTTTGAATACGTCACATGCAAGATCCTCATTCTCCGTACAGTCTACAAGGTTACACAATTGTAAAATACTTTGTAAGAATGAGAATCCTGACGTTTGCCTTGGACTAAAAAAGTTTTTAAATTCCGTTTCGAGGTTTTTTTCCCAAGGGTTTTAGAAATAAAAGCATCTTGGTAAAGTGATTTTCACACACTGCACAGACACAAGCAGTGTTTCTCCCACTGCGAGAGGAGTATCAAAATACTCTTATCTAATATGTTATAGACAAGAGTGACCAAGGTCACAGGAGAATCTGTACTTTCCCACTGATTACAAGGAACGGGCCAGCTGCTTTGTGCCTCCTATGCAGCTGGAGCATGCAGTTGCCTGGTAACATGTTCCGAACTATTGCATCTTAATCACATATACACGTAGGAATACCAAGCTGACCGCTTAGGTTTATCAGCCAAAACAGTTTACAGCAACACAATAGTTTAGAGCAATTCAGGAACTTTAACACTGAATTTAGGTATGCGCTTATATGGTTTGACAAACAGAACTTTTATAAATGAAAGGGAAACAACAGGTGACTTTAGAGCATACAAAAGGTATAGTCTACAAACCAAATATCAATTATTAGCAATGTTTCCCTGTTCAAAGGGCATCATTTAATGTCTCAGACTCAACAAGCATGAACTGACAGACTGTTATGATTTGAAAATTTTAAAAAAGTTCTAATAGTGTGCCCAAAACAGAGCTGTTTCAGTGTTCAGGCTAGACTCGTTGTCTCCAGTAAATACGTATCTTAATTCTAACACAGGATAAAAACCGATTTATAAATTTCCTCTTGTAAAAATGAAACTGTTCCAATCACCCTGTTCACTCCTATTTAAGATATTAAATAGGGCAAATCAGAAGTAACTTGAACCAATCCCTCCCACCCAGCTATAAACCAGGACCATATACAGCCCTTGCAGACTACATAAGATCCTGTCTCATTCCAGCCATATCATTAGCATAAGCTGTGCAAACCCATGCAAATCAACAGGTTTTCCAGGCATAAAAGCAGACTCCAACAGCAGTTAAGCCACTTCTTACAACTGACAATGTCATACTTCCATCACTGATTATAGCACAAGAACAAAAGAGAATGGGTCCTTATTGTCCTTCATGAACTTGAGGGGCTGCAAGAAACCAGTGAAGTTACAAGCCTGGATTCTGTAATGTCGCTACCAGCATAATTTCCAGATCAAAGATCCGGCCTCCTGTTAAGATCATCAAACATATTTTTGAGTTCGGAGGACAGGTCATCACAACACTATGTTAGGTAGAGTATAAAACCTTATCATCAGAATCTCAGCTAGTTTAAGTCAATGTATTCTGTGTGTTCCGCTGAAGTCAATGAAACTAAACACACTATCATAGGAAAGAGATATTTCAGCACGCCTCAGACCTGGAAAACTATCTTGAAAAATGCCCGTAACTTTTAACACACTTCCCACGATCTCTCAACAGCGAGCAGTAGTAAGACCCTAACAGTTACTTGCAACCTATTTCTTGCATAGCATTCATTTTTATTTTAATTTTAAAAGGGGCAACTAATAAATAAGATTTTTGCAGCTACTCACAAAAATCAATAAGCAAAGACATTTGTTCCAAGACTTAAATTTCTTGTATAATTTAAAAAACTAGCAAAGCTCCGTAAAGTAAAATAGATACATTTACCTACTAATGTAGGAAACTACAGACAAACTTCAGGAAATGACCAAAGGTGCAGAGGATAGGCTAATGCCTATTAGCATTAGGTAGAAAAACAAGGTAAAAAAGGTAGAAATGCCTATTAGCATTAAGGTAGAACAACAACAACAACAACAACAACAACAACAACAACAAAACCCCAGAAGTTCTACAGAAAAATGAGTGAGCAGCCCACAGCACTGGCAGACAACAGATTTTTTTATCCCCGCTTCCTCCACCCCTTCTTCTTATCCCCCCACCCCCGTCTTTTTTTAAAGGAAATAATTATTCTATTCTGAAACATATTGTCAGTGATGCAGTTGAAGCCAAAAGTTTAAATGAGTTCAGGAGAGGATTAACCGAATTCTAAGACATGTGCCAACACAACCGCTATAGAAAGCATCTGCATCACGGTGAAATGCAAACAGCTACTCTGAGAACGACACATTATTCTTCACTAAATTTGCCTTTTACCCTGTTGTATAGTTACTAATGTTGAAAAGAGTCACTGCTGTGCAAGAAACTAAAACTTACAGCGCTTCATGCTGGGAGAGAACTGTGGCCCATCAGCTCGTGGCTGTGAAGCCTTACAACTTAACACGTTGCAGTTGCACACCAACAAGTTCTGAGGCGGACTGCTGACTGTATTCAATAGTCACAGCTTATGTAGGAGGATATGATAAACTTGACTTATTTGCCTTTAACCGATGCTCCAAATATTTTAAAGTCGTTCTTAAAGCAGGTTACTGGTTTGATTACCCTTCATACAAAATCCTCCTTCAAATGGAGGTTTCTCTTCTCTTCTTTTCAGATTTAAGGCATGAACAGAAACCACACCTGCATCATCACTGAAATCAGTGCCTATTTTTCAATAAACTTTAGCAGCATCAGAATTCGTCCTCAAGTACCGTTCATAAAGCAAATGCTTCATTCTTCAAAACTTTTTTTTGCAAAGGTTAGTAATGCTGTACCACAGACTCCCACGCCCAGTCACGCATGTTCTTCCCGAGACTGTTACGCAGCTTCGTATTTTAAAAATCGCCATCCTAACTGCGTACCTGATACTACTGGTTCTCCCCTTTTTAAAGTCTGATGTTAAGGAAAAGCTGCAAGTCCTACAAAACCAGGCAGACTTGCTTGTTCTTGCCAAAGAGAAAAAGGTTAAGCATTATTAAAAAATAAGACTATTGCCTACCTTTAAGTATCCATAAAGCTACCAACACGAACCGTATGGTGGCTTGTTAGCATCGCTATTTGAACACGGGCATGCAAAATGTCCTTCAGTTAAATTCCAAACTCTATGAAGTAATTGGTGGGCAACTCCCCAAGGATAAAACGTCTATCAAAAGCCAACAGTAAGCCAGAAATATCTTTCCGTTTCATAGGGTAAAAAAAATGATACAGTGAATCCTGAAAAAAGAAATCGATATTAGACTGGGAACGCCTATATAGTTATAGGGCAAGTAATAAAACATTTAGTGTTTTGATTTTCTTTTTTTTATTTATGTCATCACAATAGTTAGACAAACATGGAAACATTTGCAACAGCAATACTTGGGCCACTTTAAAATCTTGGTAACACTGAAATACAGGGCAGCAAAAACTAATGATGTGGGGAGGGGACTTTAGGTCTTCTTATTTTCATACACATTCACACACACACACACTCCACAACTCCAAAGAGCTATCTTAACTATGTCTGCCAGTAAACGGAAATAGTAGGCAGAAAGGAACCCTATCTATACTAAGACAGTTAGCTGTGTCGTAAAACCGAAGATCACTGCAACCAGTGCCATCTTAAAGAAGAAAAAAACCCAACAACAACAACAACCAAAAAACCTGAAAGGAACCATCACTGTGCATGTCATAAGCATGAAGTTATTTTAACCTGATGACTACTCTGCCCTATACTTTAAGCATCATTAAGTTTTTATGTATTTTCAAAGTCTAAGGTTATTATTTTAAATGGCCTACTTGTAGTGGCAGCCCAAGTAGCATTCTGGAGAACACCACAGTGCCCACAACTTCTACAGGTCAGTGCAGTCTGATCAAGCACTGCATTTCTAGGGGAGGAAAACAAAAAACCACTACCGCTCATTTATTCGATTGAAAAGCTTATTACCTGCACCTTCCAAAGCAACAGGCTACAGGAACACTGAATGCAAAGTAAACCAGACCCATCTGGAATACTCTGACTCAGTCTCAGCTCCAAGTTACACATCTTTCATTTCGTATTTGAAGGGATTAACAGCATTTGGATGCACAGAAACTGTCTTTACAGTGATGTCTGCGGACCTCCGAGTCAAGAGTTAAAAATGTCTTCCTAAATTGTAACAGTATTAGCAGTTCCTCTGAAAGGAGTGGAAAAAAAAAACCACAACCAGGGAAGGAGGAAAGTGACATAAAACCAAGGTTTTTTTCCAGAGATAACAAAATCCTGAGAGAACAAGATGCTTGTGCTATCAGAATAAAAATCCCCAAAGAAACAAAAGAGTTTACCTTTCCCTTGGAAAAGTTACCTTTGAGTCAAGATCTGCTCTTTTTCTCTCCCAACCATGAAATCTCTCTTCAGCTTAAGACTGTCTTCTACTGCAGTAGAAATTCAGTGCACACACTGGAACCTGGATAGAAACTTATTTAAAAAAAAAAACAAACAATACAATAGTATTACAGTGGCTAGAAATCTCTTACATATTCTGATGAAAAGACTCAACTTATTTCTAGGAAATAAAGTGTTTGGGGCCAAAGCCAACAGATGATGTTCATGTAAGGTAAAAAAAAATTTATTTTTTTTTTTTTTTTTAAATTGATATATTGAAAAAAGCTGGAGAAGGAAGCGGGGACAGAAATGAAAAACCATTCAGGGAGTCAGTGGTATAGATTGTCACCATGCAACCTAAATATTGTAATTGCAGATCACATAGTCAGAACAAGCCAGTCAAAAGTAGCACACTCCCTGGGAGAGGGGCGGGAGTCTCTTCCCCCTTGTATTTCAAGCCAAGACCCAACTAGCAGAAGGCAGCTTTTCTGTCAGATAAAGCAAGGCAAAAGGATCACGTACAGCAACTTCCTTGCAGCCTCTTGCTCCTGAGCACCCTTCTTCACCTCTTTCTTTCTTTCTTTCTTCTGGTGATGGGAAGGCAAAGCATGCTCTGCTCCTGTGAGCCCATACGGCTTGTCCCTATAGTCACAGCAGGCACCTGTGATTCCTCTCCGAAGACATTTACGCATAGAAATCAGTTGAGTGGTGTGTTACGGAAGCATAAGCTGCAGTGGACGTGATTTTGAATCAGTTATTGTTTTGCCCATCATGATAAAATAAAACCGGCAATTTCTTACTTTATAGAAATCCTCCTAAAGTAGTAGTTGCCCCCAATAGCTGTCAAGTTTTTGTATCACAGGAGAACAAATGCAGCCAAAAGAACATTTTCTCTAAAAGGACCGCTCCGAACTACACAAGCAGGCAGGCACAGGCAGCTCCCAATTTAGTTAAGGGTACGTACACAGCACCACTTAGTGGTGCAAGCGGAGTCACCGCTGACAGGAATGAGAAGCTTGAACACCAACCTTCCCGCCCCGGCCCCCTGGACATGAACGATGCCTGGTCTGTCTGTCCTCACTCGCAAAATACCACTACAATGCCTTTACTACAAGAGAGTACATCTGCCAAGCAAAACAAGTCCAAGAGTGCTGAACCTCAAGGCCAGCAGAACCAACGGCTGCTGAGCATCAAACAGATGCATCCACTCTGAAGAGCTTTCAGAATTCTACAGCACTCTACCACACGGTTTCTGGCGACACAGCCTGAAGCAGGGTTTAAACAAATGATCCAGCTTAGTATCTGCCTGTAGTGCAAAGAATAGCAATCTCTTGGCTCACGATTTGGGTTTTATATAGACTTGAGCCATAAACAAATGCAACAGATGTAGAAAAACTGAAGACCGACAGCAACTGGAACGTAACTATTCTTTTTCCACTCCATCAACCCGTTGGAAAACTAACTCCCTCGTGCACTTACGTAACTGAGCACAAAGAGAACAAAAAGAAAGGCTTTTATTCAGAAGAAATTAGTGTGTCTTTACAGGAAAGTAACGGTTTCAACTTACAAAACCAGCATCATCATTAGTGATGCACCTTTCCTGAAGGGGAAATCCTCCTCTTTTAGCAAATGTCAATTCCAAGAGCCTGTAAACAAAAACAAACAAGCAACCCACACCATTACCCCACAAAAGCTCTGTTTAGATTACACACACACACACACACACACACACATATATATATATATATATATATATATATATATATATAAAAAACCCATGTCTTCACAGATGACAACTGTATCAATTTATACTTCAGGTCCTTCTCCTCCAGGAACCACCTATAAAAGACGACGACAATTTTGTGTTTGTGCCATAGGTCCGAGTTTTACAAACCCATACATGACAGTTCTTGCTTTACAACAATTTAGCAGATGGAGACTTCACCGGTAGACCACAAAAGCGGTTTTTCGATTCAATATTATCTTCCTCTCCCAACAGTGGAAGCCAGTTATTGCCAGAGAAGCACAGGACAGAACCTCCAAAACACAAAGAATGTTTAACAAAACACAGAGGAGTTCCTAGATAACAAACATTTTGGTTTTTGTCTTTGGTATTCACCTCAAGGAAATGATTCTGTCTAGAAACACTACAGCTCATTTTTAAAAGGACAAAGAACATCCTTCCTTTCGTGAATAATTTCTCCAATTGCTGATTCCTCCCCAGACTGTCACGGTACTGGGAAGTTGGTTTCCTCTTTCCAACTTCTATCAGTAAGCAGAGCTCAAAAACTGATAAAGAGCCTGAACCCTTCTACAGGCAGCAGGGAGTCATTTTCCAGGGAAGAAAGTAAAGAACTGAACAACAGAAAAAGAAATACAAAAGGAAAAACATGAATAAGGGAAAAAAGAAGAGGATAACCATTGCTTTTACTGATCCATTCTTAATAGTTAGCTGAGCACTTCTAAAGAGGAAGAACTTTGCTGCTTTCAGGACCGAAGTAAGAAAAAGTCTAAAGCATAGTCTTCCTGACATGGGAGACGTGTCCGCAAGAGAGGCACACGGTCCGATACAGAAACGTATCTACGTCTCGCTGAAAATTTGCACTCTAAGCATCACCAGCTTCTGCTTCAAGCGCAGTATACCACCAGCTTAACCGGATGGTAGTAATTTTACCCCATACAAGAAGTCAGAACACGCGCTATCCTTTAAGGAGGCAGAACAATAACCAAAGCAGAAAAAGGCTTAGAAATTAAGGCAAGATGGCACTTGCTCAGACACACAGTGAGGAGGTGCAAGGTGGGAAAGACAGCAAAATGGAGATTGTTCCTCGTTCACACAGAGCTGATTTCGACTCGAGTTGGTCGTCCTCTCCTCTTCCCACAAAATTAGGAATGCTTTTACGCAGGAAGTCCTGACTTTGTAGCCATCTATGCCGACAAACTAAAAACTATTCTAGGTCTGCTCTTGTGGTATTTAGGAAGTTGCAGAATTCAGCTTAGGGATGCATAATCACAGTATTTAATTACTGTTTCAGTACTGACCTACCTACACCAGCAGATAATAAACTAAAAATCACAGTGCTTCTGATTTGGTATAAGCCAACAGACCTCCAGATTGTTTTCAGAGCATGTAAAGGTACAGCTCTCTGGGCATCATGGCAATCATAACTGCCAAACGACTTGACAAGCTTGTAAACATCCAAACTGCTGCAAACACATCTATACATACAATAATGGATAAAACGTAGATGCATTCCACCTACACGCTTATGCAGGCAAACACTCGTGAGTTAAAAGCCACTGTATGAACCAGCTTACGGAGCGCTTAACAAAGCCAGTGATTCCCTTGCACACCTGAAGACCAGAAAAACATTCACCAAAATAAAGTTAGGGACATGCTCTTTTTTTTTTTCTTTTTTTTTTTTTTTTTTTTAAACTGTAACGTGTACTAAGACAGCAAGATCACTTTTCCAGCGTCCTTCATACACACATATGCCCCAGAAGCTACTTGAAATTACCTTGTGTAATGGAATTGTCTGGAAAGCTCAGCTTAAAGTAGCTGAGCTCAGTGACTGATTGATTTACAGGTACAGAAAATAAATGCATGCAGCATTTTAACAATGCTGACTTACCAGTGTTATGTTATTTCCATTTAGCAAAATCTGGTCTAGCTTTGTGATTCTTCTGCCCTCAGACGGAGTCTCACTGAAGCAGCGTTAAAAACAAATAAGTAAGCACACATAACCAGGGACAACAGTTCCAGTTTTGATTACAGAATAAATCTCTACATTAAGATGGCAGTTGTTGGAACTAAGAAATGAATTGGCCACGCTGCAGCCTGATCTTGACAAATTGACCGCCTGGATAAAGCAAGCTATCTGGCAACTAAAAAGATCCATTGTACTTTTCTGCTCAGTACACCTAAAGATACAGATTCACCCTCGAAATCTCGGCAATTTCTTCAATACCACCAACACTCAGAACAGGTTTCAAATAGCAACGTGGCAGGACAAAGTAATAAATGCTTATCCTTAAGTCTGCTAACTTTCTAAGCCTTTGCCTAGACCTTAAGGAAATGTAAAAACAAACAAACTACTGCAAAGTTCAACACACAATCCACGCAAAGTTAAGGCTATCAAGTAGGAACCGGATTACAAGTATAAATCACGCAACAGCTACTCTATGACATGGATGTCCTGAACAGATCCTCCTCTACATTTTAAGTCCAAGGTACAAACCCTTCAGCTGGCAAATATTCCAAAAACATAAAACCTCTTTGCTTACAGAGCTTACACAGTATTTTTCCCCAGGAAACCAAATGTTCAAGAGGAACAGGAGGCAGAAACAACACTTGCAATTCTGTAACGTCTTCTAGCACCGTATCTGAAAATCCAGTTTCAAGGAAAATAAGGCCCCGAATTTAAAAATAAAACTATTTCCAGTTATTTCCATGTCACGCTGAGCTGTGATTTTACCTGTAAAACAAAAAAATCAGAACAAGACAACTGATCCATACAAAAAAGGCTCTCCTATCCGGCTCTCTTTCAAATGCTGGCATTTTCTGTGACTTGGATTTTGCCTGTTATTATGAGATCATTACATCACCTATCACACAAGTGTAGCTTTGTTATCTTTGAAAGAAAAGCTGCTAGACAATATACAACACAAAGTTAGACAAGCGAGGGCAGTACACAGGGATTTCACAGGCACTCTGGAATTGGGCACCCGACTTGAATTCCTGGCTTTGAAAACCTCTCTCCAAATGACTTACTGTCTTTCACTAAGATCCAGCAGCAGTTCTCTCCTGTGCCTCATGCTCTTCTTTAGCCAGCCAAAGCCCACGGAGCTGCACTGTAAGCTTGAAGGCCAGTGTGCCAGCTGCGTGTCCTATTTCTGTCACCTAGTTCTTATGTACCGTTTCTTGCTAATCAAAAGGCCCAGTGATTCCTCCTCACACATCACACTGGAGTTAGTACATCCAAGCAGTATTTCTGCCGCGCTACATTTGCACGGATTAGCTGCTGAACCCTCCAGATGATGTACTGCTTTTCAAGAAGGGTGTAGTATAACTGGCGAGGGTCTACAGTAAGTCCAAGAGGGTGCTCAACGATGTACAGGAGTCTGACTTCAAAGCATAAATTGAAAAACAGCCGCTTAACTGGAGAGAAATAACAATGTTTAAACTCTAAAAGGTAGCTATAAGGAAGAACTTTTGTGTACATCCACTGCACACAGTTACACGGAATCATGGGGCTTAAATTACAACCTGAAAAACTTAGGGTATGTGGCAATCTTTGCAACAGTAGTAATAATTACAGGAAATGTTTAAGAATAAATTAGGCAAGCGTTTGTCAAGAATGGTACAGAAAGTTGATCATTCACCTCTAGAATGAGAGCAACGCTAGACTATCTTCAAAGGTTCTTCTTTCCCCGCTGCTGTCCCTCTCCGTATTTCTACCCTCAAACACAAGCATCATCCCCAGCTCCGCACTTACAATTCTATCTGCATATGCACATGTCTAGAGATGCACATTTATTTCTTCGTTACACACAGCTGAAGGAGAGTACTCAGAGGTAAGCCAATTTACATAAACAGCTTTTGAAAGTTAAAACACCTCAGCTTCTTGCAAAACGTCAGCCCAACAGAACACCGGGAGCGGTATGTAAATCCTTATGCCAAAACTGCGTTCTCTTAAATCTTATGAAAACCATTTCTAATGTAAAGCCTGACTTGTCTATTTTCTGACACACCCCTTCTCTGTCATCAGGTACTTATTAGATAGTAAAACAACTGACGGGGCAAACACCATAACTAGCACAATAGCTGACTTCCGTAGCAGTTGCATATCATGTCTGAAGAAATGTGAGTTTAGTAGGTAGATACACATTCAGAAATGCACAAGAACTGAAAGGAGTAATCTGTAACCGGTAGACTAAGAACGCTGCAATAGCACGCAATGTAAATCAACATGCAGCTATAGGGAAGGGAAGGGAAGTACAGAAACATTCTTCTGGATTAAAAAAAAAAATAAAATACGCAGCAATGGTAGGAAAAGGTACTTGGAACGTGCCACTTTCAATCCACTGAAACAATGTCTGCAACAGCAGTAAGAACACTGGCAAACTACCTTCTCTGTTCCACAGGGCCTTGAGACCCATACGCATTGTCTGTTGCCACTTGCTGTTAGGAAACAAAGGCACTGCGATCAGTAGAAGCGTGTAGAACACCGAAAATGAAACTTTTGAATACGTCACATGCAAGATCCTCATTCTCCGTACAGTCTACAAGGTTACACAATTGTAAAATACTTTGTAAGAATGAGAATCCTGACGTTTGCCTTGGACTAAAAAAGTTTTTAAATTCCGTTTCGGGGTTTTTTCCCCAAGGGTT
Source organism: Astur gentilis (assembly GCF_929443795.1). Classification (NCBI taxonomy): domain Eukaryota; kingdom Metazoa; phylum Chordata; class Aves; order Accipitriformes; family Accipitridae; genus Astur; species Astur gentilis. The sequence goes on from NW_026061146.1 coordinate 334,964, forward strand.
TTAGAAATAAAAGCATCTTGGTAAAGTGATTTTCACACACTGCACAGACACAAGCAGTGTTTCTCCCACTGCGAGAGGAGTATCAAAATACTCTTATCTAATATGTTATAGACAAGAGTGACCAAGGTCACAGGAGAATCTGTACTTTCCCACTGATTACAAGGAACGGGCCAGCTGCTTTGTGCCTCCTATGCAGCTGGAGCATGCAGTTGCCTGGTAACGTGTTCCGAACTATTGCATCTTAATCACATATACACGTAGGAATACCAAGCTGACCGCTTAGGTTTATCAGCCAAAACAGTTTACAGCAACACAATAGTTCAGAGCAATTCAGGAACTTTAACACTGAATTTAGGTATGCGCTTATATGGTTTGACAAACAGAACTTTTATAAATGAAAGGGAAACAACAGGTGACTTTAGAGCATACAAAAGGTATAGTCTACAAACCAAATATCAATTATTAGCAATGTTTCCCTGTTCAAAGGGCATCACTTAATGTCTCAGACTCAACAAGCATGAACTGACAGACTGTTATGATTTGAAAATTTTAAAAAAGTTCTAATAGTGTGCCCAAAACAGAGCTGTTTCAGTGTTCAGGCTAGACTCGTTGTCTCCAGTAAATACGTATCTTAATTCTAACACAGGATAAAAACCGATTTATAAATTTCCTCTTGTAAAAATGAAAGTGTTCCAATCACCCTGTTCACTCCTATTTAAGATATTAAATAGGGCAAATCAGAAGTAACTTGAACCAATCCCTCCCACCCAGCTATAAACCAGGACCATATACAGCCCTTGCAGACTACATAAGATCCTGTCTCATTCCAGCCATATCATTAGCATAAGCTGTGCAAACCCGTGCAAATCAACAGGTTTTCCAGGCATAAAAGCAGACTCCAACAGCAGTTAAGCCACTTCTTACAACTGACAAGGTCATACTTCCATCACTGATTATAGCACAAGAACAAAAGAGAATGGGTCCTTATTGTCCTTCATGAACTTGAGGGGCTGCAAGAAACCAGTGAAGTTACAAGCCTGGATTCTGTAATGTCGCTACCAGCATAATTTCCAGATCAAAGATCCGGCCTCCTGTTAAGATCATCAAACATATTTTTGAGTTCGGAGGACAGGTCATCACAACACTATGTTAGGTAGAGTATAAAACCTTATCATCAGAATCTCAGCTAGTTTAAGTCAATGTATTCTGTGTGTTCCGCTGAAGTCAATGAAACTAAACACACTATCATAGGAAAGAGATATTTCAGCACGCCTCAGACCTGGAAAACTATCTTGAAAAATGCCCGTAACTTTTAACACACTTCCCACGATCTCTCAACAGCGAGCAGTAGTAAGACCCTAACAGTTACTTGCAACCTATTTCTTGCATAGCATTCATTTTTATTTTAATTTTAAAAGGGGCAACTAATAAATAAGATTTTTGCAGCTACCCACAAAAATCAATAAGCAAAGACATTTGTTCCAAGACTTAAATTTCTTGTATAATTTAAAAAACTAGCAAAGCTCTGTAAAGTAAAATAGATACATTTACCTACTAATGTAGGAAACTACAGACAAACTTCAGGAAATGACCAAAGGTGCAGAGGATAGGCTAATGCCTATTAGCATTAGGTAGAAAAACAAGGTAAAAAAGGTAGAAATGCCTATTAGCATTAAGGTAGAACAACAACAACAACAACAACAACAACAACAACAACAAAACCCCAGAAGTTCTACAGAAAAATGAGTGAGCAGCCCACAGCACTGGCAGACAACAGATTTTTTTATCCCCGCTTCCTCCACCCCTTCTTCTTATCCCCCCACCCCCGTCTTTTTTTAAAGGAAATAATTATTCTATTCTGAAACATATTGTCAGTGATGCAGTTGAAGCCAAAAGTTTAAATGAGTTCAGGAGAGGATTAACCGAATTCTAAGACATGTGCCAACACAACCGCTATAGAAAGCATCTGCATCACGGTGAAATGCAAACAGCTACTCTGAGAACGACACATTATTCTTCACTAAATTTGCCTTTTACCCTGTTGTATAGTTACTAATGTTGAAAAGAGTCACTGCTGTGCAAGAAACTAAAACTTACAGCGCTTCATGCTGGGAGAGAACTGTGGCCCATCAGCTCGTGGCTGTGAAGCCTTACAACTTAACACGTTGCAGTTGCACACCAACAAGTTCTGAGGCGGACTGCTGACTGTATTCAATAGTCACAGCTTATGTAGGAGGATATGATAAACTTGACTTATTTGCCTTTAACCGATGCTCCAAATATTTTAAAGTCGTTCTTAAAGCAGGTTACTGGTTTGATTACCCTTCATACAAAATCCTCCTTCAAATGGAGGTTTCTCTTCTCTTCTTTTCAGATTTAAGGCATGAACAGAAACCACACCTGCATCATCACTGAAATCAGTGCCTATTTTTCAATAAACTTTAGCAGCATCAGAATTCGTCCTCAAGTACCGTTCATAAAGCAAATGCTTCATTCTTCAAAACTTTTTTTTGCAAAGGTTAGTAATGCTGTACCACAGACTCCCACGCCCAGTCACGCATGTTCTTCCCGAGACTGTTACGCAGCTTCGTATTTTAAAAATCGCCATCCTAACTGCGTACCTGATACTACTGGTTCTCCCCTTTTTAAAGTCTGATGTTAAGGAAAAGCTGCAAGTCCTACAAAACCAGGCAGACTTGCTTGTTCTTGCCAAAGAGAAAAAGGTTAAGCATTATTAAAAAATAAGACTATTGCCTACCTTTAAGTATCCATAAAGCTACCAACACGAACTGTATGGTGGCTTGTTAGCATCGCTATTTGAACACGGGCATGCAAAATGTCCTTCAGTTAAATTCCAAACTCTATGAAGTAATTGGTGGGCAACTCCCCAAGGATAAAACGTCTATCAAAAGCCAACAGTAAGCCAGAAATATCTTTCCGTTTCATAGGGTAAAAAAAATGATACAGTGAATCCTGAAAAAAGAAATCGATATTAGACCGGGAACGCCTATATAGTTATAGGGCAAGTAATAAAACATTTAGTGTTTTGATTTTCTTTTTTTTATTTATGTCATCACAATAGTTAGACAAACATGGAATCATTTGCAACAGCAATACTTGGGCCACTTTAAAATCTTGGTAACACTGAAATACAGGGCAGCAAAAACTAATGATGTGGGGAGGGGACTTTAGGTCTTCTTATTTTCATACACATTCACACACACACACACTCCACAACTCCAAAGAGCTATCTTAACTATGTCTGCCAGTAAACGGAAATAGTAGGCAGAAAGGAACCCTATCTATACTAAGACAGTTAGCTGTGTCGTAAAACCGAAGATCACTGCAACCAGTGCCATCTTAAAGAAGAAAAAAACCCAACAACAACAACAACCAAAAAACCTGAAAGGAACCATCACTGTGCATGTCATAAGCATGAAGTTATTTTAACCTGATGACTACTCTGCCCTATACTTTAAGCATCATTAAGTTTTTATGTATTTTCAAAGTCTAAGGTTATTATTTTAAATGGCCTACTTGTAGTGGCAGCCCAAGTAGCATTCTGGAGAACACCACAGTGCCCACAACTTCTACAGGTCAGTGCAGTCTGATCAAGCACTGCATTTCTAGGGGAGGAAAACAAAAAACCACTACCGCTCATTTATTCAATTGAAAAGCTTATTACCTGCACCTTCCAAAGCAACAGGCTACAGGAACACTGAATGCAAAGTAAACCAGACCCATCTGGAATACTCTGACTCAGCCTCAGCTCCAAGTTACACATCTTTCATTTCGTATTTGAAGGGATTAACAGCATTTGGATGCACAGAAACTGTCTTTACAGTGATGTCTGCGGACCTCCGAGTCAAGAGTTAAAAATGTCTTCCTAAATTGTAACAGTATTAGCAGTTCCTCTGAAAGGAGTGGAAAAAAAAAACCACAACCAGGGAAGGAGGAAAGTGACACAAAACCAAGGTTTTTTTCCAGAGATAACAAAATCCTGAGAGAACAAGATGCTTGTGCTATCAGAATAAAAATCCCCAAAGAAACAAAAGAGTTTACCTTTCCCTTGGAAAAGTTACCTTTGAGTCAAAATCTGCTCTTTTTCTCTCCCAACCATGAAATCTCTCTTCAGCTTAAGACTGTCATCTACTGCAGTAGAAATTCAGTGCACACACTGGAACCTGGATAGAAACTTATTTAAAAAAAAAAACAAACAATACAATAGTATTACAGTGGCTAGAAATCTCTTACATATTCTGATGAAAAGACTCAACTTATTTCTAGGAAATAAAGTGTTTGGGGCCAAAGCCAACAGATGATGTTCATGTAAGGTAAAAAAAAATTTATTTTTTTTTTTTTTTTAAATTGATATATTGAAAAAAGCTGGAGAAGGAAGCGGGGACAGAAATGAAAAACCATTCAGGGAGTCAGTGGTATAGATTGTCACCATGCAACCTAAATATTGTAATTGCAGATCACATAGTCAGAACAAGCCAGTCAAAAGTAGCACACTCCCTGGGAGAGGGGCGGGAGTCTCTTCCCCCTTGTATTTCAAGCCAAGACCCAACTAGCAGAAGGCAGCTTTTCTGTCAGATAAAGCAAGGCAAAAGGATCACGTACAGCAACTTCCTTGCAGCCTCTTGCTCCTGAGCACCCTTCTTCACCTCTTTCTTTCTTTCTTTCTTCTGGTGATGGGAAGGCAAAGCATGCTCTGCTCCTGTGAGCCCATACGGCTTGTCCCTATAGTCACAGCAGGCACCTGTGATTCCTCTCCGAAGACATTTACGCATAGAAATCAGTTGAGTGGTGTGTTACGGAAGCATAAGCTGCAGTGGACGTGATTTTGAATCAGTTATTGTTTTGCCCATCATGATAAAATAAAACCGGCAATTTCTTACTTTATAGAAATCCTCCTAAAGTAGTAGTTGCCCCCAATAGCTGTCAAGTTTTTGTATCACAGGAGAACAAATGCAGCCAAAAGAACATTTTCTCTAAAAGGACCGCTCCGAACTACACAAGCAGGCAGGCACAGGCAGCTCCCAATTTAGTTAAGGGTACGTACACAGCACCACTTAGTGGTGCAAGCGGAGTCACCGCTGACAGGAATGAGAAGCTTGAACACCAACCTTCCCGCCCCGGCCCCCTGGACATGAACGATGCCTGGTCTGTCTGTCCTCACTCGCAAAATACCACTACAATGCCTTTACTACAAGAGAGTACATCTGCCAAGCAAAACAAGTCCAAGAGTGCTGAACCTCAAGGCCAGCAGAACCAACGGCTGCTGAGCATCAAACAGATGCATCCACTCTGAAGAGCTTTCAGAATTCTACAGCACTCTACCACATGGTTTCTGGCGACACAGCCTGAAGCAGGGTTTAAACAAATGATCCAGCTTAGTATCTGCCTGTAGTGCAAAGAATAGCAATCTCTTGGCTCACGATTTGGGTTTTATATAGACTTGAGCCATAAACAAATGCAACAGATGTAGAAAAACTGAAGACCGACAGCAACTGGAACGTAACTATTCTTTTTCCACTCCATCAACCCGTTGGAAAACTAACTCCCTCGTGCACTTACGTAACTGAGCACAAAGAGAACAAAAAGAAAGGCTTTTATTCAGAAGAAATTAGTGTGTCTTTACAGGAAAGTAACGGTTTCAACTTACAAAACCAGCATCATCATTAGTGATGCACCTTTCCTGAAGGGGAAATCCTCCTCTTTTAGCAAATGTCAATTCCAAGAGCCTGTAAACAAAAACAAACAAGCAACCCACACCATTACCCCACAAAAGCTCTGTTTAGATTACACACACACACACACACACACACACATATATATATATATATATATATATATATATATATAAAAAACCCATGTCTTCACAGATGACAACTGTATCAATTTATACTTCAGGTCCTTCTCCTCCAGGAACCACCTATAAAAGACGACGACAATTTTGTGTTTGTGCCATAGGTCCGAGTTTTACAAACCCATACATGACAGTTCTTGCTTTACAACAATTTAGCAGATGGAGACTTCACCGGTAGACCACAAAAGCGGTTTTTCGATTCAATATTATCTTCCTCTCCCAACAGTGGAAGCCAGTTATTGCCAGAGAAGCACAGGACAGAACCTCCAAAACACAAAGAATGTTTAACAAAACACAGAGGAGTTCCTAGATAACAAACATTTTGGTTTTTGTCTTTGGTATTCACCTCAAGGAAATGATTCTGTCTAGAAACACTACAGCTCATTTTTAAAAGGACAAAGAACATCCTTCCTTTCGTGAATAATTTCTCCAATTGCTGATTCCTCCCCAGACTGTCACGGTACTGGGAAGTTGGTTTCCTCTTTCCAACTTCTATCAGTAAGCAGAGCTCAAAAACTGATAAAGAGCCTGAACCCTTCTACAGGCAGCAGGGAGTCATTTTCCAGGGAAGAAAGTAAAGAACTGAACAACAGAAAAAGAAATACAAAAGGAAAAACATGAATAAGGGAAAAAAGAAGAGGATAACCATTGCTTTTACTGATCCATTCTTAATAGTTAGCTGAGCACTTCTAAAGAGGAAGAACTTTGCTGCTTTCAGGACCGAAGTAAGAAAAAGTCTAAAGCATAGTCTTCCTGACATGGGAGACGTGTCCGCAAGAGAGGCACACGGTCTGATACAGAAACGTATCTACGTCTCGCTGAAAATGTGCACTCTAAGCATCACCAGCTTCTGCTTCAAGCGCAGTATACCACCAGCTTAACCGGATGGTAGTAATTTTACCCCATACAAGAAGTCAGAACACGCGCTATCCTTTAAGGAGGCAGAACAATAACCAAAGCAGAAAAAGGCTTAGAAATTAAGGCAAGATGGCACTTGCTCAGACACACAGTGAGGAGGTGCAAGGTGGGAAAGACAGCAAAATGGAGATTGTTCCTCGTTCACACAGAGCTGATTTCGACTCGAGTTGGTCGTCCTCTCCTCTTCCCACAAAATTAGGAATGCTTTTACGCAGGAAGTCCTGACTTTGTAGCCATCTATGCCGACAAACTAAAAACTATTCTAGGTCTGCTCTTGTGGTATTTAGGAAGTTGCAGAATTCAGCTTAGGGATGCATAATCACAGTATTTAATTACTGTTTCAGTACTGACCTACCTACACCAGCAGATAATAAACTAAAAATCACAGTGCTTCTGATTTGGTATAAGCCAACAGACCTCCAGATTGTTTTCAGAGCATGTAAAGGTACAGCTCTCTGGGCATCATGGCAATCATAACTGCCAAACGACTTGACAAGCTTGTAAACATCCAAACTGCTGCAAACACATCTATACATACAATAATGGATAAAACGTAGATGCATTCCACCTACACGCTTATGCAGGCAAACACTCGTGAGTTAAAAGCCACTGTATGAACCAGCTTACGGAGCGCTTAGCAAAGCCAGTGATTCCCTTGCACACCTGAAGACCAGAAAAACATTCACCAAAATAAAGTTAGGGACATGCTCTTTTTTTTTTTCTTTTTTTTTTTTTTTTTTTTAAACTGTAACGTGTACTAAGACAGCAAGATCACTTTTCCAGCGTCCTTCATACACACATATGCCCCAGAAGCTACTTGAAATTACCTTGTGTAATGGAATTGTCTGGAAAGCTCAGCTTAAAGTAGCTGAGCTCAGTGACTGATTGATTTACAGGTACAGAAAATAAATGCATGCAGCATTTTAACAATGCTGACTTACCAGTGTTATGTTATTTCCATTTAGCAAAATCTGGTCTAGCTTTGTGATTCTTCTGCCCTCAGACGGAGTCTCACTGAAGCAGCGTTAAAAACAAATAAGTAAGCACACATAACCAGGGACAACAGTTCCAGTTTTGATTACAGAATAAATCTCTACATTAAGATGGCAGTTGTTGGAACTAAGAAATGAATTGGCCACGCTGCAGCCTGATCTTGACAAATTGACCGCCTGGATAAAGCAAGCTATCTGGCAACTAAAAAGATCCATTGTACTTTTCTGCTCAGTACACCTAAAGATACAGATTCACCCTCGAAATCTCGGCAATTTCTTCAATACCACCAACACTCAGAACAGGTTTCAAATAGCAACGTGGCAGGACAAAGTAATAAATGCTTATCCTTAAGTCTGCTAACTTTCTAAGCCTTTGCCTAGACCTTAAGGAAATGTAAAAACAAACAAACTACTGCAAAGTTCAACACACAATCCACGCAAAGTTAAGGCTATCAAGTAGGAACCGGATTACAAGTATAAATCACGCAACAGCTACTCTATGACATGGATGTCCTGAACAGATCCTCCTCTACATTTTAAGTCCAAGGTACAAACCCTTCAGCTGGCAAATATTCCAAAAACATAAAACCTCTTTGCTTACAGAGCTTACACAGTATTTTTCCCCAGGAAACCAAATGTTCAAGAGGAACAGGAGGCAGAAACAACACTTGCAATTCTGTAACGTCTTCTAGCACCGTATCTGAAAATCCAGTTTCAAGGAAAATAAGGCCCCGAATTTAAAAATAAAACTATTTCCAGTTATTTCCATGTCACGCTGAGCTGTGATTTTACCTGTAAAACAAAAAAATCAGAACAAGACAACTGATCCATACAAAAAAGGCTCTCCTATCCGGCTCTCTTTCAAATGCTGGCATTTTCTGTGACTTGGATTTTGCCTGTTATTATGAGATTATTACATCACCTATCACACAAGTGTAGCTTTGTTATCTTTGAAAGAAAAGCTGCTAGACAATATACAACACAAAGTTAGACAAGCGAGGGCAGTACACAGGGATTTCACAGGCACTCTGGAATTGGGCACCCGACTTGAATTCCTGGCGTTGAAAACCTCTCTCCAAATGACTTACTGTCTTTCACTAAGATCCAGCAGCAGTTCTCTCCTGTGCCTCATGCTCTTCTTTAGCCAGCCAAAGCCCACGGAGCTGCACTGTAAGCTTGAAGGCCAGTGTGCCAGCTGCGTGTCCTATTTCTGTCACCTAGTTCTTATGTACCGTTTCTTGCTAATCAAAAGGCCCAGTGATTCCTCCTCACACATCACACTGGAGTTAGTACATCCAAGCAGTATTTCTGCCGCGCTACATTTGCACGGATTAGCTGCTGAACCCTCCAGATGATGTACTGCTTTTCAAGAAGGGTGTAGTATAACTGGCGAGGGTCTACAGTAAGTCCAAGAGGGTGCTCAACGATGTACAGGAGTCTGACTTCAAAGCATAAATTGAAAAACAGCCGCTTAACTGGAGAGAAATAACAATGTTTAAACTCTAAAAGGTAGCTATAAGGAAGAACTTTTGTGTACATCCACTGCACACAGGACACGGAAAAATGGGGCTTAAATTACAACCTGAAAAACTTAGGGTATGTGGCAATCTTTGCAACAGTAGTAATAATTACAGGAAATGTTTAAGAATAAATTAGGCAAGCGTTTGTCAAGAATGGTACAGAAAGTTGATCATTCACCTCTAGAATGAGAGCAACGCTAGACTATCTTCAAAGGTTCTTCTTTCCCCGCTGCTGTCCCTCTCCGTATTTCTACCCTCAAACACAAGCATCATCCCCAGCTGTGCACTTACAATTCTATCTGCATATGCACATGTCTAGAGATGCACATTTATTTCTTCGTTACACACAGCTGAAGGAGAGTACTCAGAGGTAAGCCAATTTACATAAACAGCTTTTGAAAGTTAAAACACCTCAGCTTCTTGCAAAACGTCAGCCCAACAGAACACCGGGAGCGGTATGTAAATCCTTATGCCAAAACTGCGTTCTCTTAAATCTTATGAAAACCATTTCTAATGTAAAGCCTGACTTGTCTATTTTCTGACACACCCCTTCTCTGTCATCAGGTACTTATTAGATAGTAAAACAACTGACGGGGCAAACAGCATAACTAGCACAATAGCTGACTTCCGTAGCAGTTGCATATCACGTCTGAAGAAATGTGAGTTTAGTAGGTAGATACACATTCAGAAATGCACAAGAACTGAAAGGAGTAATCTGTAACCGGTAGACTAAGAACGCTGCAATAGCACGCAATGTAAATCAACATGCAGCTATAGGGAAGGGAAGGGAAGTACAGAAACATTCTTCTGGATTAAAAAAAAAAATAAAATACGCAGCAATGGTAGGAAAAGGTACTTGGAACGTGCCACTTTCAATCCACTGAAACAATGTCTGCAACAGCAGTAAGAACACTGGCAAACTACCTTCTCTGTTCCACAGGGCCTTGAGACCCATACGCATTGTCTGTTGCCACTTGCTGTTAGGAAACAAAGGCACTGCGATCAGTAGAAGCGTGTAGAACACCGAAAATGAAACTTTTGAATACGTCACATGCAAGATCCTCATTCTCCGTACAGTCTACAAGGTTACACAATTGTAAAATACTTTGTAAGAATGAGAATCCTGACGTTTGCCTTGGACTAAAAAAGTTTTTAAATTCCGTTTCGAGGTTTTTTCCCCAAGGGTTTTAGAAATAAAAGCATCTTGGTAAAGTGATTTTCACACACTGCACAGACACAAGCAGTGTTTCTCCCACTGCGAGAGGAGTATCAAAATACTCTTATCTAATATGTTATAGACAAGAGTGACCAAGGTCACAGGAGAATCTGTACTTTCCCACTGATTACAAGGAACGGGCCAGCTGCTTTGTGCCTCCTATGCAGCTGGAGCATGCAGTTGCCTGGTAACGTGTTCCGAACTATTGCATCTTAATCACATATACACGTAGGAATACCAAGCTGACCGCTTAGGTTTATCAGCCAAAACAGTTTACAGCAACACAATAGTTTAGAGCAATTCAGGAACTTTAACACTGAATTTAGGTATGCGCTTATATGGTTTGACAAACAGAACTTTTATAAATGAAAGGGAAACAACAGGTGACTTTAGAGCATACAAAAGGTATAGTCTACAAACCAAATATCAATTATTAGCAATGTTTCCCTGTTCAAAGGGCATCACTTAATGTCTCAGACTCAACAAGCATGAACTGACAGACTGTTATGATTTGAAAATTTTAAAAAAGTTCTAATAGTGTGCCCAAAACAGAGCTGTTTCAGTGTTCAGGCTAGACTCGTTGTCTCCAGTAAATACGTATCTTAATTCTAACACAGGATAAAAACCGATTTATAAATTTCCTCTTGTAAAAATGAAAGTGTTCCAATCACCCTGTTCACTCCTATTTAAGATATTAAATAGGGCAAATCAGAAGTAACTTGAACCAATCCCTCCCACCCAGCTATAAACCAGGACCATATACAGCCCTTGCAGACTACATAAGATCCTGTCTCATTCCAGCCATATCATTAGCATAAGCTGTGCAAACCCGTGCAAATCAACAGGTTTTCCAGGCATAAAAGCAGACTCCAACAGCAGTTAAGCCACTTCTTACAACTGACAAGGTCATACTTCCATCACTGATTATAGCACAAGAACAAAAGAGAATGGGTCCTTATTGTCCTTCATGAACTTGAGGGGCTGCAAGAAACCAGTGAAGTTACAAGCCTGGATTCTGTAATGTCGCTACCAGCATAATTTCCAGATCAAAGATCCGGCCTCCTGTTAAGATCATCAAACATATTTTTGAGTTCGGAGGACAGGTCATCACAACACTATGTTAGGTAGAGTATAAAACCTTATCATCAGAATCTCAGCTAGTTTAAGTCAATGTATTCTGTGTGTTCCGCTGAAGTCAATGAAACTAAACACACTATCATAGGAAAGAGATATTTCAGCACGCCTCAGACCTGGAAAACTATCTTGAAAAATGCCCGTAACTTTTAACACACTTCCCACGATCTCTCAACAGCGAGCAGTAGTAAGACCCTAACAGTTACTTGCAACCTATTTCTTGCATAGCATTCATTTTTATTTTAATTTTAAAAGGGGCAACTAATAAATAAGATTTTTGCAGCTACTCACAAAAATCAATAAGCAAAGACATTTGTTCCAAGACTTAAATTTCTTGTATAATTTAAAAAACTAGCAAAGCTCTGTAAAGTAAAATAGATACATTTACCTACTAATGTAGGAAACTACAGACAAACTTCAGGAAATGACCAAAGGTGCAGAGGATAGGCTAATGCCTATTAGCATTAGGTAGAAAAACAAGGTAAAAAAGGTAGAAATGCCTATTAGCATTAAGGTAGAACAACAACAACAACAACAACAACAACAACAAAACCCCAGAAGTTCTACAGAAAAATGAGTGAGCAGCCCACAGCACTGGCAGACAACAGATTTTTTTATCCCCGCTTCCTCCACCCCTTCTTCTTATCCCCCCACCCCCGTTTTTTTTTAAAGGAAATAATTATTCTATTCTGAAACATATTGTCAGTGATGCAGTTGAAGCCAAAAGTTTAAATGAGTTCAGGAGAGGATTAACCGAATTCTAAGACATGTGCCAACACAACCGCTATAGAAAGCATCTGCATCACGGTGAAATGCAAACAGCTACTCTGAGAACGACACATTATTCTTCACTAAATTTGCCTTTTACCCTGTTGTATAGTTACTAATGTTGAAAAGAGTCACTGCTGTGCAAGAAACTAAAACTTACAGCGCTTCATGCTGGGAGAGAACTGTGGCCCATCAGCTCGTGGCTGTGAAGCCTTACAACTTAACACGTTGCAGTTGCACACCAACAAGTTCTGAGGCGGACTGCTGACTGTATTCAATAGTCACAGCTTATGTAGGAGGATATGATAAACTTGACTTATTTGCCTTTAACCGATGCTCCAAATATTTTAAAGTCGTTCTTAAAGCAGGTTACTGGTTTGATTACCCTTCATACAAAATCCTCCTTCAAATGGAGGTTTCTCTTCTCTTCTTTTCAGATTTAAGGCATGAACAGAAACCACACCTGCATCATCACTGAAATCAGTGCCTATTTTTCAATAAACTTTAGCAGCATCAGAATTCGTCCTCAAGTACCGTTCATAAAGCAAATGCTTCATTCTTCAAAACTTTTTTTTGCAAAGGTTAGTAATGCTGTACCACAGACTCCCACGCCCAGTCACGCATGTTCTTCCCGAGACTGTTACGCAGCTTCGTATTTTAAAAATCGCCATCCTAACTGCGTACCTGATACTACTGGTTCTCCCCTTTTTAAAGTCCGATGTTAAGGAAAAGCTGCAAGTCCTACAAAACCAGGCAGACTTGCTTGTTCTTGCCAAAGAGAAAAAGGTTAAGCATTATTAAAAAATAAGACTATTGCCTACCTTTAAGTATCCATAAAGCTACCAACACGAACCGTATGGTGGCTTGTTAGCATCGCTATTTGAACACGGGCATGCAAAATGTCCTTCAGTTAAATTCCAAACTCTATGAAGTAATTGGTGGGCAATTCCCCAAGGATAAAACGTCTATCAAAAGCCAACAGTAAGCCAGAAATATCTTTCCGTTTCATAGGGTAAAAAAAAATGATACAGTGAATCCTGAAAAAAGAAATCGATATTAGACCGGGAACGCCTATATAGTTATAGGGCAAGTAATAAAACATTTAGTGTTTTGATTTTCTTTTTTTTATTTATGTCATCACAATAGTTAAACAAACATGGAAACATTTGCAACAGCAATACTTGGGCCACTTTAAAATCTTGGTAACACTGAAATACAGGGCAGCAAAAACTAATGATGTGGGGAGGGGACTTTAGGTCTTCTTATTTTCATACACATTCACACACACACACACTCCACAACTCCAAAGAGCTATCTTAACTATGTCTGCCAGTAAACGGAAATAGTAGGCAGAAAGGAACCCTATCTATACTAAGACAGTTAGCTGTGTCGTAAAACTGAAGATCACTGCAACCAGTGCCATCTTAAAGAAGAAAAAAACCCAACAACAACAACAACCAAAAAACCTGAAAGGAACCATCACTGTGCATGTCATAAGCATGAAGTTATTTTAACCTGATGACTACTCTGCCCTATACTTTAAGCATCATTAAGTTTTTATGTATTTTCAAAGTCTAAGGTTATTATTTTAAATGGCCTACTTGTAGTGGCAGCCCAAGTAGCATTCTGGAGAACACCACAGTGCCCACAACTTCTACAGGTCAGTGCAGTCTGATCAAGCACTGCATTTCTAGGGGAGGAAAACAAAAAACCACTACCGCTCATTTATTCAATTGAAAAGCTTATTACCTGCACCTTCCAAAGCAACAGGCTACAGGAACACTGAATGCAAAGTAAACCAGACCCATCTGGAATACTCTGACTCAGCCTCAGCTCCAAGTTACACATCTTTCATTTCGTATTTGAAGGGATTAACAGCATTTGGATGCACAGAAACTGTCTTTACAGTGATGTCTGCGGACCTCCGAGTCAAGAGTTAAAAATCTCTTCCTAAATTGTAACAGTATTAGCAGTTCCTCTGAAAGGAGTGGAAAAAAAAACCACAACCAGGGAAGGAGGAAAGTGACACAAAACCAAGGGGTTTTTCCAGAGATAACAAAATCCTGAGAGAACAAGATGCTTGTGCTATCAGAATAAAAATCCCCAAAGAAACAAAAGAGTTTACCTTTCCCTTGGAAAAGTTACCTTTGAGTCAAGATCTGCTCTTTTTCTCTCCCAACCATGAAATCTCTCTTCAGCTTAAGACTGTCATCTACTGCAGTAGAAATTCAGTGCACACACTGGAACCTGGATAGAAACTTATTTAAAAAAAAAAAAAAACAATACAATAGTATTACAGTGGCTAGAAATCTTTTACATATTCTGATGAAAAGACTCAACTTATTTCTAGGAAATAAAGTGTTTGGGGCCAAAGCCAACAGATGATGTTCAGGTAAGGTAAAAAAAAATTTTTTTTTTTTTTTTTTTAAATTGATATATTGAAAAAAGCTGGAGAAGGAAGCGGGGACAGAAATGAAAAACCATTCAGGGAGTCAGTGGTATAGATTGTCACCATGCAACCTAAATATTGTAATTGCAGATCACATAGTCAGAACAAGCCAGTCAAAAGTAGCACACTCCCTGGGAGAGGGGCGGGAGTCTCTTCCCCCTTGTATTTCAAGCCAAGACCCAACTAGCAGAAGGCAGCTTTTCTGTCAGATAAAGCAAGGCAAAAGGATCACGTACAGCAACTTCCTTGCAGCCTCTTGCTCCTGAGCACCCTTCTTCACCTCTTTCTTTCTTTCTTTCTTTCTTCTGGTGATGGGAAGGCAAAGCATGCTCTGCTCCTGTGAGCCCATACGGCTTGTCCCTATAGTCACAGCAGGCACCTGTGATTCCTCTCCGAAGACATTTACGCATAGAAATCAGTTGAGTGGTGTGTTACGGAAGCATAAGCTGCAGTGGACGTGATTTTGAATCAGTTATTGTTTTGCCCATCATGATAAAATAAAACCGGCAATTTCTTACTTTATAGAAATCCTCCTAAAGTAGTAGTTGCCCCCAATAGCTGTCAAGTTTTTGTATCACAGGAGAACAAATGCAGCCAAAAGAACATTTTCTCTAAAAGGACCGCTCCGAACTACACAAGCAGGCAGGCACAGGCAGCTCCCAATTTAGTTAAGGGTACGTAC
Source organism: Astur gentilis (assembly GCF_929443795.1). Classification (NCBI taxonomy): domain Eukaryota; kingdom Metazoa; phylum Chordata; class Aves; order Accipitriformes; family Accipitridae; genus Astur; species Astur gentilis. The sequence continues at coordinate 350,515 of NW_026061146.1, forward strand.
ACAGCACCACTTAGTGGTGCAAGCGGAGTCACCGCTGACAGGAATGAGAAGCTTGAACACCAACCTTCCCGCCCCGGCCCCCTGGACATGAACGATGCCTGGTCTGTCTGTCCTCACTCGCAAAATACCACTACAATGCCTTTACTACAAGAGAGTACATCTGCCAAGCAAAACAAGTCCAAGAGTGCTGAACCTCAAGGCCAGCAGAACCAACGGCTGCTGAGCATCAAACAGATGCATCCACTCTGAAGAGCTTTCAGAATTCTACAGCACTCTACCACACGGTTTCTGGCGACACAGCCTGAAGCAGGGTTTAAACAAATGATCCAGCTTAGTATCTGCCTGTAGTGCAAAGAATAGCAATCTCTTGGCTCACGATTTGGGTTTTATATAGACTTGAGCCATAAACAAATGCAACAGATGTAGAAAAACTGAAGACCGACAGCAACTGGAACGTAACTATTCTTTTTCCACTCCATCAACCCGTTGGAAAACTAACTCCCTCGTGCACTTACGTAACTGAGCACAAAGAGAACAAAAAGAAAGGCTTTTATTCAGAAGAAATTAGTGTGTCTTTACAGGAAAGTAACGGTTTCAACTTACAAAACCAGCATCATCATTAGTGATGCACCTTTCCTGAAGGGGAAATCCTCCTCTTTTAGCAAATGTCAATTCCAAGAGCCTGTAAACAAAAACAAACAAGCAACCCACACCATTACCCCACAAAAGCTCTGTTTAGATTACACACACACACACACACACACATATATATATATATATATATATATATATAAAAAACCCATGTCTTCACAGATGACAACTGTATCAATTTATACTTCAGGTCCTTCTCCCCCAGGAACCACCTATAAAAGACGACGACAATTTTGTGTTTGTGCCATAGGTCCGAGTTTTACAGACCCATACATGACAGTTCTTGCTTTACAACAATTTAGCAGATGGAGACTTCACCGGTAGACCACAAAAGCGGTTTTTCGATTCAATATTATCTTCCTCTCCCAACAGTGGAAGCCAGTTATTGCCAGAGAAGCACAGGACAGAACCTCCAAAACACAAAGAATGTTTAACAAAACACAGAGGAGTTCCTAGATAACAAACATTTTGGTTTTTGTCTTTGGTATTCACCTCAAGGAAATGATTCTGTCTAGAAACACTACAGCTCATTTTTAAAAGGACAAAGAACATCCTTCCTTTCGTGAATAATTTCTCCAATTGCTGATTCCTCCCCAGACTGTCACGGTACTGGGAAGTTGGTTTCCTCTTTCCAACTTCTATCAGTAAGCAGAGCTCAAAAACTGATAAAGAGCCTGAACCCTTCTACAGGCAGCAGGGAGTCATTTTCCAGGGAAGAAAGTAAAGAACTGAACAACGGAAAAAGAAATACAAAAGGAAAAACATGAATAAGGGAAAAAAGAAGAGGATAACCATTGCTTTTACTGATCCATTCTTAATAGTTAGCTGAGCACTTCTAAAGAGGAAGAACTTTGCTGCTTTCAGGACCGAAGTAAGAAAAAGTCTAAAGCATAGTCTTCCTGACATGGGAGACGTGTCCGCAAGAGAGGCACACGGTCCGATACAGAAACGTATCTACGTCTTGCTGAAAATTTGCACTCTAAGCATCACCAGCTTCTGCTTCAAGCGCAGTATACCACCAGCTTAACCGGATGGTAGTAATTTTACCCCATACAAGAAGTCAGAACACGCGCTATCCTTTAAGGAGGCAGAACAATAACCAAAGCAGAAAAAGGCTTAGAAATTAAGGCAAGATGGCACTTGCTCAGACACACAGTGAGGAGGTGCAAGGTGGGAAAGACAGCAAAATGGAGATTGTTCCTCGTTCACACAGAGCTGATTTCGACTCGAGTTGGTCGTCCTCTCCTCTTCCCACAAAATTAGGAATGCTTTTACGTAGGAAGTCCTGACTTTGTAGCCATCTATGCCGACAAAAAAAAACTATTCTAGGTCTGCTCTTGTGGTATTTAGGAAGTTGCAGAATTCAGCTTAGGGATGCATAATCAAAGTATTTAATTACTGTTGCAGTACTGACCTACATACACCAGCAGATAATAAACTAAAAATCATAGTGCTTCTGATTTGGTATAAGCCAACAGACCTCCAGATTTTTTTCAGAGCACGTAAAGGTACAGCTCTCTGGGCATCACACGGTAATCGTAACTGCCAAATGACTTGACAAGCTTGTAAACATCCAAACTGCTGCAAACACATCTATACATACAATAATGGATAAAACGTAGATGCATTCCACCTACACGCTTATGCAGGCAAACACTCGTGAGTTAAAAGCCACTGTATGAACCAGCTTACGGAGCGCTTAACAAAGCCAGTGATTCCCTTGCACACCTGAAGACCAGAAAAACATTCACCAAAATAAAGTTAGGGACATGCTCTTTTTTTTTTTCTTTTTTTTTTTTTTTTTTTTTAAACTGTAACATGTACCAAGACAGCAAGATCACTTTTCCAACATCATTCATACACACATATGCCCCAGAAGCTACTTGAAATTACCTTGTGTAGTGGAATTGTCTGGAAAGCTCAGCTTAAAAGTAGTTGAGCTCAGTTACTGATTGATTTACAGGTACAGAAAATAAATGCATGCAGCATTTTAACAATGATGACTTACCAGTGCTATGTTATTTCCATTTAGCAAAATCTGCTCTAGCTTTGCGATTCTTCTGCCCTCAGACGGAGTCTCACTGAAGCAGCATTAAAAAAAAAATAAGTAAGAACAGATAACCAGGGACAACAATTCCAGTTTTGATTAAAGAATAAATCTCTACATTAAGATGGCAGTTGTCGGAACTAAGAAATAAATTGGCCACGCTGCAGCCCGATCTTGACAAATTGACCGCCTGGATAAAGAAAGCTATCTGGCAACTAAAAAGATCCATTGTCCTTTTCTGCTCAGTACACCTAAAGATACAGATTCACCCTCTAAATCGCGGCAATTTCTTGAATACCACCAACACTCAGAACAGGTTTCAAATAGCAACGTGGCAGGACAAAGTAATAAATACTTATCCTTAAGTCTGCTAACTTTCTAAACCTTTGCCTAGACCTTAAGGAAATGTAAAAACAAACAAACTACTGGAAAGTTCAAGGCGCAATCCACGCAAAGTTAAGGCTATCAAGTAGGAACCTGATTACAAGTATAAGTCATGCAACAGCTACTCTATGACATGGATGTCCTGAACATATCATCCTCTACAGTGTAAGTCCAAGGTACAAACCCTTCAGCTGGCAAGTATTCCAAAAATATAAAACCTCTTCGCTTACAGAGCTTACACAGCATTTTTCCCCAGGAAACCAAATGTTCAAGAGGAACAGGAGGCAGAAACAACACTTACATACTTGTAACGTCTTCTAGCACCGTATCTGAAAATCCAGTTTCAAGGAAAATAAGGCCCCGAATTTAAAAATAAAACTATTTCCAGTTATTTCCATGTCACACCGAGCTGTGATTTTACCTGTAAAATAAAAAAATCAGAACAAGACAACTGATCCATACAAAAAAGGCTCTCCTATCCGGTGAACTCAAACCTCTCAAAAGCAGTAACATCACTCAGCTGGAGCATAAACTGGACGGCCTTAAACACCTCCATCAAAGGATACGGACAAAGTCATCACGTCCTAGAAGCGGTCCCACAATTTCTGATCGCTCTTCATCACAACATGAACGCGTGCGTGGACCTACGCATTTGTCCACAAGTTCTGTAGATTGAAAGGCACAAGAGATTGCTTTCTAGAACATACATGTTTTCCAGCAAAAACCTTAACATTGTGGCGGCAAAAAAGTCATTGCCGCGGGCACTGGTAAAAAGCACAGAAAGAAGGGGGAAAAAAAGAGACAGGAAAAAAAAAAAAACCCACAGTAAAAAAACCGCTTCCTCAACTGCTGCCGGTAGGTACCTCCACAAGTTCCTGCGGCCGCAGGAACACGTTCCCTCCACCGAGAACCTCCCTCCACCTCGGTGCCGCCGGGCCGCAGCACATCACCGCGGGTCTGCCGAGCGCCAACGCTCGTCCCCAGCCGGCCTTTGCAAACCTCCTTTGCCCGGAGCCACCCCCCCCCGCTCGCTGCCCGCGCCGGAGACCGGGACGCCCCAGCGCCTCTCCGCCGCCGCGGGCAGGGGCCGCGCCGCTGACAGGCCCGGCCGCGGCTCCCGAGCGGCGGGAAGCCCCGCGGCCTCAGGCGGACGCCTGACTGACGAGCCCGGAGGGCCGCCGCGCCCGCAGCCCCAGCCCCTCAGCCCCGGCCCCTCAGCCCCGGCCCGGCGAGGATTTTTCCCTCGCCGGCCAACAACGCCGGACGCTGCGGCCAGACCCACGCACTTCACCGCGGCTGCGAAGGCGACGGGCTTCGCCGCCCGCCACCGCGCCGACGCGGGGGGGTGGCGCGGGGCCGCCCGGCCCGGCCCGGCCCGGCCCGGCCCCTGCCTCTGCGCGCCGGCCCCATCGCCCCATCCAGCCGAGCCGCTCGCCCTCCCTCGCCTCCCGCCACCTCCGCACAGCCCCGCACCCCCGGGGTGAGCTGAGCTGATGGGCTGAGCTACAGCCTCCCCAGAAACCTCTGCCCTGACACCAGAGTCTCTGAAAACAGTTTCTGACCTCTTTTGGCACGTCACAGGATAGTAACCCAAACCACAAGACCATGTCTCTCCTACTTTGCTCTGTTGCAGAAGAATCTCAGCTTGCAAAGCACATCAGTTTTCCGTAACACAGATAACCAGGGTTCACACAGTCAGACTTTTCAGTTAGAAGGCCACAGAAAGAATCATAAAGAGACCGAGTATCTTTTCCTTAAACATCCTGTTTACAGACAGCTATGGTACCTCCAAGTGCTATGACAGTTACTTTCTCTAAAACTATCTTCCATTTAGTTTTCCTTCCCCCCACCCCCCTGAAAACAATCTTATAGCTTAATCCTTATAGGATTTTTTTCAAGTTTTGTTTTTTTCTAACGAGTATCAACACATGAAAACTCTAAATAGTTTCAGGAAGGTCAGTATTTGCTACAGTTGCACTTGATCCAACATCCCACTTTTTTTTCCAACAACCAAACCCGTTCAACCAAGTTTCTTTCAAGAGCCATACAGGAGAAAGTACAGATTCTGCTCTGTCTGCTAACAAGCAGGCGAAGGAGCTGCTACCAATTTGAAAACTATAGAGGCTCTGCTGTGCCCATTTTGAACCGGGGAACAAAAATAGCCCTTCCTGTTTCAATATTTAGGTCCACTTTTTCTCATTTGCAAAGCAGATCCACTGCCTTGGGAGACTGACCAGAATTACCTGGAACAAACTTTATTTTTGCCTAGGATCTGTTTGTTAGTTGAGAAAACAGTCACTACGTCTCTGTGATAATATGACACGATTTCATCACTACATTTCTGTCTCAAGGGGCCCAGTTGTATTTCATTTTCTAGTAACACAGTATCTGTCCAATTCCGGTCTCTGACTTAAGAGATGAGCAACGTGCAATTTCTTCAATGTCTACTTACCACGTGAGGAAGTCAACAAACCTCTTTTCACAGTTACAATCACTTTTCAAAGACATGACAGTTCGCTCCGGTCATCAACTGACCCTGAACAAGTTGCAAAATGTAAAAGGATCAATAAATGTGAGAAAGACCTTTGGTATGAGGGAACCCAGACAAACCGGTGCAGCAGCTTTCTTCCCTATTGATTGGAAGGGAATGTGTTTGGCTGCTGCTTATACGGATAATCCACAAATTATTTGCTATTCTTCTCAGCCAAAGGGCTAAGGCAGTGCCATCAGCAACTTCATAATATACCCTGAAACAAGAAGCAGATATTACGGCTCCAAGTCTGAGCAAACAGCATCAATGATTAAGACAGCTCTAACATGGAAGGCCTGGTAAGTGGCAGTGGTATAAGGCACTAGCAATTTATCAGGGCTCTCTTTCAAATGCTGGCATTTTCTGTGACTTGGATTTTGCCTATTATTATGAGATCATTACATCACCTATCACACAAGTGTAGCTTTCTTAACTTTGAAAGAAAAGCTGCTAGACAATATACAACACAAAGTTAGACAAGCGAGGGAAGTACACAGTGATTTCACAGGCAATCTGGAATCGGGCACCCGACTTGAATTCCTGGCTTTGAAAACCTCTCTCCAAATGACTTACCATCCTTTCACTAAGATCCAGCAGCAGTTCTCTCCGGTGCCTCATGCTCTTCTGTAGCCAGCCAAAGCCCACGGAGCTGCACTGTAAGCTTGAAGACCAGGGTAGCAGCTTCGTGTCCTATTTCTGTCACCCAGTCTTTACGTACCGTTTCTTGCTAATCAAAAGGCCCAGTGATTCCTCCTCACACATCACACTTGAGTTAGTACATCCAAGCATTATTTCTGCAGCGCTACATTTGCACGGATTAGCTGCTGAACCCTCCAGATGATGTACTGCTTTTCAAGAAGGGTGTAGTATAACTGGCGAGGGTCTACAGTAAGTCCAAGAGGGTGCTCAACGATGTACAGGAGTCTGACTTCAAAGCATAAATTGAAAAACAGCTGCTTAACCTGGAAAGGGCAATACTGAAGAGAAATAACAATGTTTAAACTCTAAAGGGTAGCTGTCTATAAGGAAGAACTTTTGTGTGCATCCACTGCACACAGTTACACGGAATCGTGGGGCTTAAATTACAACCTGAAAAACTTAGGGTATGTGGCAATCTTTGCAACAGTAGTAATAATTACAGGAAATGTTGAAGAATAAATTAGGCAAGCATTTGTCAAGAATGGTACAGAACGTTGATCATTCACCTCTAGAATGAGAGCAACGCTAGACTATCTTCAAAGGTTCTTCTTTCCCCACTGCTGTCCCTCTCCGTATTTCTACCCTCAAACACAAGCATCATCCCCAGCTGTGCACTTACAATTCTATCTGCATATGCACATGTCTAGAGATGCACATTTATTTCTTCTTTACACACAGCTGAAGGAGAGTACTCATAGGTAAGCCAATTTACATAAACAGCTTTTGAAAGTTAAACACCTCAGCTTCTTGCAAAGCGTTAGCCCAACAGAACACCAGGAGCGGTATGTAAATCCTTATGCCAAAACTGCGTTCTCTTAAATCTTATGAAAACCATTTCTAACATAAAGCCTGACCTGACTTGTCTATTTTCTGACACTCCCCTTCTCTGTCATCAGGTACTTATTAGATAGTAAAACAACTGACGGGGCAAACACCATAACTAGCACAATAGCTGACTTCCGTAGCAGTTGCATATCATGCCTGAATAAATGTGAGTTTAGTAGGTATATAGGTAGATACACATTCAGAAATGCACAAGAACTGAAAGGAGTAATCTGTAACTGGTAGACTAAGAACGCTGCAATAGCACGCAATGTAAATCAACATGCACCTACCTATAGGGAAGGGAAGTACAGAAACATTCTTCTAGATTAAAAAAAAAAAAAAATCCGCAGCAATGGTAGGAAAAGGTACTTGGAACGTGCCACTTTCAATCCACTGAAACAATGTCTGCAACAGCAGTAAGAACACTGGCAAACTACCTTCTCTGTTCCACAGGGCCTTGAAACCCATACGCATTGTCTGTTGCCACTTGCCGTTAGGAAACAAAGGCGCTGCGATCAGTAGAAGCGTGTAGAACACCAAAAATGAAACTTTTGAGTATGTCACATGCAAGATCCTCATTCTCCATACAGTCTACAAGGTTACACAATTGTAAAATACTTTGTAAGAATGAGAATCCTGAAGTTTGCCTTGGATTAAAAAAGTTTTAAAACTCCGTTTCGAGGTTTTTTTCCCAAGGGTTTTAGAAATAAAAGCATCTTGGTAAAGTGATTTTCACACACTGCACAGACACGAGCAGTGTTTCTCCCACTGCGAGAGGAGTATCAAAATACTCTTATCTAATACGTTATAGACAAGGGTGACCAAGGTCACAGGAGAATCTGTACTACTTTCCCACTGATTACAAGGAACGGGCCAGGTGCTTTGTGCCTCCTATGCAGCTGGAGCATGCAGTTGCCTGGTAACTTGTTCTGAGCTATTGCATCTTAATCACATATACATGGAGGAATATCAAGCTGACCGCTTAGGTTTATCAGCCAAAACAGTTTACAGCAACACAATAGTTTAGAGCAATTCAGGAAGTTTAACACTGAATTTAGGTATGTGCTTATATGGTTTGATGAACAGAACTTTTATAAATGAAAGGGAAACAACAGGTGACTTTAGAGCATACAAAAGGTATAGTCTACAAACCAAATATCAATTATTAGCAATGTTTCCCTGTTCAAAGGGCATCACTTAATGTCTCAGACTCAACAAGCATAAACTGACAGACTGTTATGATTTGAAAATTTTAAAAAAGTTCTAACAGTGTGCCCAAAACGGAGGTGTTTCAGTGTTCAGGCTAGACTCGTTGTCTCCAGTAAATACATATCTTAATTCTAACACAGGATAAAAAACGATTTATAAATTTCCTCTTGTAAAAATGAAACTGTTCCAATCACCCTGTTCACCCCTATTGAATTCTCTGCACTTCCCACGATCTCTCAACAGCGAGCAGTAGTAAGACCCTAACAGTTACTTGCAACCTATTTCTTGCATAGCATTCATTTTTATTTTAATTTTAAAAGGGGCAACTAATAAACGAGATTTTTGCAGCTACTCACAAAAATCAATAAGCAAAGACATTTGTTCCAAGACTTAAATTACTTGTATAATTTAAAAAACTATCAAAGCTCTGTAAAGTAAAATAGATACATTTACCTACTCATGTAGGAAACTACAGACAAACTTCAGGAAATGACCAAAGGTGCAGAGGATAGGCTAATGCCTATTCGCATTAGGTAGAAAAACAAGGTAGAAAAGGTAGAAATGCCTATTAGCATTAAGGTAGAAGAAGAACAACAACAACAACAACAAACCCCCAGGAGTTCTACAAAAAAATGAGTGAGCAGCCCACAGCACTGGCAGACAACAGATTTTTTTATCCCCACTTCCTCCACCCCTTCTTGTCCCCCCCCTCCCCCCCTTTTTTTTACAGGAAATAATTTTTCTATTGTGAAACATATTGTCAGTGATGCAGTTGAAGCCAAAAGTTTAAATGAGTTCAGGAGAGGATTAACCGAATTCTAAGACACGGGCCAACCCAACTGCTATAGAAAGCATCTGCATCATGGTGAAATGCAAACAGCTACTCTGAGAACGACACATTGGCCTTTTACCCTGTTGTATAGTTACTAACGTTGAAAAGAGTCACTGCTGTGCAAGAAACTAAAACTTACAGCGCTTCATGCTCGGAGAGAACTGTGGCCCATCAGCTCGTGGCTGTGAAGCCTTACAACTTAACACGTTGCAGTTGCACACCAACAAGTTCTGAGGCGGACTGCCGACTGTATTCAATAGTCACAGCTTATGTAGGAGGATATAATAAACTTTACTTATTTGCCTTTAACCGATGCTCCAAATATTGTAAAGTCGTTCTTAAAGTAGGTTACCGGTTTGATTACCCTTCATACAAAATCCTCCTTCAAATGGAGGTTTCTCTTCTCTTCTTTTCAGATTTAAGGCATGAACAGAAACCACACCTGCATCATCACTGAAATCAGTGCCTATTTTTCAATAAACTTTAGCAGCATCAGAATTCGTCCTCAAGTACCGTTCATAAAGCAAATGCTTCATTCTTCAAAACTTTTTTAAGCAAATGTTAGTAATGCTGTGCCACAGACTCTCACGCCCAGTCACACATGTTCTTCCCGAGACTGTTACGCAGCTTCGTATTTTAAAAATCGCCATCCTAACTGCGTACCTGATACTACTGGTTCTCCCCTTTTTAAAGTCCGATGTTAAGGAAAAGCTGCAAGTCCTACAAAACCAGGCAGACTTGCTTGTTCTTGCCAAAGAGAAAAAGGTTAAGCATTATTAAAAAATAAGACTATTGCCTACCTTTAAGTATCCATAAAGCTACCAACACGAACCGTATGGTGGCTTGTTAGCATCGCTATTTGAACACGGGCATGCAAAATGTCCTTCAGTTAAATTCCAAACTCTATGAAGTAATTGGTGGGCAATTCCCCAAGGATAAAACATCCATCAAAAGCCAACAGTAAGCCAGAAATATCTTTCCGTTTCATAGGGTAAAAAAAAAAAAAATACAGTGAATCCTGAAAAAAGAAATAGATATTAGACAGGGAACGCCTATATAGTTATAGGGCAAGTAATGAAACATTTAGTGTTTTGATTTTATTTTTTATTTATGTCATCACAATAGTTAGACAAACATGGAAACATTTGCAACAGCAATACTTGGGTCACTTTAAAATCTTGGTAACACTGAAATACAGGTCAGCAAAAACTAATGATGTGGGGAGGGGACTTTAGGTCTTCTTATTTTCATACACATTCACACACACACACACACACACATATATATCTATATACACACGCACACTCCACAACTCCAAAAAGCTATCTTAACTATGTCTGCCAGTAAACGGAAATAGTAGGCAGAAAGGAACCATATCTATACTAAGACAGTTAGCTGTGTCGTAAAACTGAAGATCACTGCAACCAGTGCCATCTTAAAGAAGAAAAAAAACAAACAACAACAACAACAACCAAAAAACCTGAAAGGAACCAACACTGTGCATGTCATAAGCATGAAGTTATTTTAACCTGATGACTACTCTGCACTATACTTTAAGCATCATTAAGTTTTTATGTCTTTTTAAAGTCTAAGGTTATTATTTTAAATGGCCTACTTGTAGTGGCAGCCCAAGTAGCATTCTGGAGAACACCACAGTGCCCACAACTTCTACAGGTCAGTGCAGTCTGATCAAGCACTGCATTTCTAGGGGAGGAAAACAAAAAACCACTACCACTCATTTATTCAATTGAAAAGCTTGTTACCTGCACCTTCCAAAGCAACAGGCTACAGGAACACTGAAAGCAAAGTAAACCAGACCCATCTGGAATACCCTGATGTCTCAGCTCCAAGTTACACATCTTTCATTTCGTATTTGAAGGGATTAACAGCATTTGGATGCACAGAAACTGTCTTTACAGTGATGTCTGCGGACCTCCGAGTCAAGAGTTAAAAATCTCTTCCTGAATTGTAACAGTATTAGCAGTTCCTCTGAAAGGAGTGGAAAAAAAAACCACAACCAGGGAAGGAGGAAAGTGACACAAAACCAAGGTTTTTTTCCAGAGATAACAAAATCCTGAGAGAACAAGATGCTTGTGCTATCAGAATAAAAATCCCCAAAGAAACAAAAGAGTTTACCTTTCCCTTGGAAAAGTTACCTTTGAGTCAAGATCTGCTCTTTTTCTCTCCCAACCATGAAATCTCTCTTCAGCTTAAGACTGTCATCTACTGCAGTAGAAATTCAGTGCACACACTGGAACCTGGATAGAAACTTATTTAAAAAAACAAACAAACAATACAATAGTATTACAGTGGCTAGAAATCTCTTACATATTCTGATGAAAAGACTCAACTTATTTCTAGGAAATAAAGTGTTTGGGGCCAAAGCCAACAGATGATGTTCAGGTAAGGTAAAAAAAAATTTTTTTTTTTTTTTTTTTTAAATTGATATATTGAAAAAAGCTGGAGAAGGAAGCGGGGACAGAAATGAAAAACCATTCAGGGAGTCAGTGGTATAGATTGTCACCATGCAACCTAAATATTGTAATTGCAGATCACATAGTCAGAACAAGCCAGTCAAAAGTAGCACACTCCCTGGGAGAGGGGCGGGAGTCTCTTCCCCCTTGTATTTCAAGCCAAGACCCAACTAGCAGAAGGCAGCTTTTCTGTCAGATAAAGCAAGGCAAAAGGATCACGTACAGCAACTTCCTTGCAGCCTCTTGCTCCTGAGCACCCTTCTTCACCTCTTTCTTTCTTTCTTTCTTTCTTCTGGTGATGGGAAGGCAAAGCATGCTCTGCTCCTGTGAGCCCATACGGCTTGTCCCTATAGTCACAGCAGGCACCTGTGATTCCTCTCCGAAGACATTTACGCATAGAAATCAGTTGAGTGGTGTGTTACGGAAGCATAAGCTGCAGTGGACGTGATTTTGAATCAGTTATTGTTTTGCCCATCATGATAAAATAAAACCGGCAATTTCTTACTTTATAGAAATCCTCCTAAAGTAGTAGTTGCCCCCAATAGCTGTCAAGTTTTTGTATCACAGGAGAACAAATGCAGCCAAAAGAACATTTTCTCTAAAAGGACCGCTCCGAACTACACAAGCAGGCAGGCACAGGCAGCTCCCAATTTAGTTAAGGGTACGTACACAGCACCACTTAGTGGTGCAAGCGGAGTCACCGCTGACAGGAATGAGAAGCTTGAACACCAACCTTCCCGCCCCGGCCCCCTGGACATGAACGATGCCTGGTCTGTCTGTCCTCACTCGCAAAATACCACTACAATGCCTTTACTACAAGAGAGTACATCTGCCAAGCAAAACAAGTCCAAGAGTGCTGAACCTCAAGGCCAGCAGAACCAACGGCTGCTGAGCATCAAACAGATGCATCCACTCTGAAGAGCTTTCAGAATTCTACAGCACTCTACCACACGGTTTCTGGCGACACAGCCTGAAGCAGGGTTTAAACAAATGATCCAGCTTAGTATCTGCCTGTAGTGCAAAGAATAGCAATCTCTTGGCTCACGATTTGGGTTTTATATAGACTTGAGCCATAAACAAATGCAACAGATGTAGAAAAACTGAAGACCGACAGCAACTGGAACGTAACTATTCTTTTTCCACTCCATCAACCCGTTGGAAAACTAACTCCCTCGTGCACTTACGTAACTGAGCACAAAGAGAACAAAAAGAAAGGCTTTTATTCAGAAGAAATTAGTGTGTCTTTACAGGAAAGTAACGGTTTCAACTTACAAAACCAGCATCATCATTAGTGATGCACCTTTCCTGAAGGGGAAATCCTCCTCTTTTAGCAAATGTCAATTCCAAGAGCCTGTAAACAAAAACAAACAAGCAACCCACACCATTACCCCACAAAAGCTCTGTTTAGATTACACACACACACACACACACACACACATATATATATATATATATATAAAAAACCCATGTCTTCACAGATGACAACTGTATCAATTTATACTTCAGGTCCTTCTCCCCCAGGAACCACCTATAAAAGACGACGACAATTTTGTGTTTGTGCCATAGGTCCGAGTTTTACAGACCCATACATGACAGTTCTTGCTTTACAACAATTTAGCAGATGGAGACTTCACCGGTAGACCACAAAAGCGGTTTTTCGATTCAATATTATCTTCCTCTCCCAACAGTGGAAGCCAGTTATTGCCAGAGAAGCACAGGACAGAACCTCCAAAACACAAAGAATGTTTAACAAAACACAGAGGAGTTCCTAGATAACAAACATTTTGGTTTTTGTCTTTGGTATTCACCTCAAGGAAATGATTCTGTCTAGAAACACTACAGCTCATTTTTAAAAGGACAAAGAACATCCTTCCTTTCGTGAATAATTTCTCCAATTGCTGATTCCTCCCCAGACTGTCACGGTACTGGGAAGTTGGTTTCCTCTTTCCAACTTCTATCAGTAAGCAGAGCTCAAAAACTGATAAAGAGCCTGAACCCTTCTACAGGCAGCAGGGAGTCATTTTCCAGGGAAGAAAGTAAAGAACTGAACAACGGAAAAAGAAATACAAAAGGAAAAACATGAATAAGGGAAAAAAGAAGAGGATAACCATTGCTTTTACTGATCCATTCTTAATAGTTAGCTGAGCACTTCTAAAGAGGAAGAACTTTGCTGCTTTCAGGACCGAAGTAAGAAAAAGTCTAAAGCATAGTCTTCCTGACATGGGAGACGTGTCCGCAAGAGAGGCACACGGTCCGATACAGAAACGTATCTACGTCTCGCTGAAAATTTGCACTCTAAGCATCACCAGCTTCTGCTTCAAGCGCAGTATACCACCAGCTTAACCGGATGGTAGTAATTTTACCCCATACAAGAAGTCAGAACACGCGCTATCCTTTAAGGAGGCAGAACAATAACCAAAGCAGAAAAAGGCTTAGAAATTAAGGCAAGATGGCACTTGCTCAGACACACAGTGAGGAGGTGCAAGGTGGGAAAGACAGCAAAATGGAGATTGTTCCTCGTTCACACAGAGCTGATTTCGACTCGAGTTGGTCGTCCTCTCCTCTTCCCACAAAATTAGGAATGCTTTTACGTAGGAAGTCCTGACTTTGTAGCCATCTATGCCGACAAAAAAAAACTATTCTAGGTCTGCTCTTGTGGTATTTAGGAAGTTGCAGAATTCAGCTTAGGGATGCATAATCACAGTATTTAATTACTGTTGCAGTACTGACCTACCTACACCAGCAGATAATAAACTAAAAATCATAGTGCTTCTGATTTGGTATAAGCCAACAGACCTCCAGATTTTTTTCAGAGCACGTAAAGGTACAGCTCTCTGGGCATCACACGGTAATCGTAACTGCCAAATGACTTGACAAGCTTGTAAACATCCAAACTGCTGCAAACACATCTATACATACAATAATGGATAAAACGTAGATGCATTCCACCTACACGCTTATGCAGGCAAACACTCGTGAGTTAAAAGCCACTGTATGAACCAGCTTACGGAGCGCTTAACAAAGCCAGTGATTCCCTTGCACACCTGAAGACCAGAAAAACATTCACCAAAATAAAGTTAGGGACATGCTCTTTTTTTTTTTCTTTTTTTTTTTTTTTTTTTTTAAACTGTAACATGTACCAAGACAGCAAGATCACTTTTCCAACATCATTCATACACACATATGCCCCAGAAGCTACTTGAAATTACCTTGTGTAGTGGAATTGTCTGGAAAGCTCAGCTTAAAAGTAGTTGAGCTCAGTTACTGATTGATTTACAGGTACAGAAAATAAATGCATGCAGCATTTTAACAATGATGACTTACCAGTGCTATGTTATTTCCATTTAGCAAAATCTGCTCTAGCTTTGCGATTCTTCTGCCCTCAGACGGAGTCTCACTGAAGCAGCATTAAAAAAAAAATAAGTAAGAACAGATAACCAGGGACAACAATTCCAGTTTTGATTAAAGAATAAATCTCTACATTAAGATGGCAGTTGTCGGAACTAAGAAATAAATTGGCCACGCTGCAGCCCGATCTTGACAAATTGACCGCCTGGATAAAGAAAGCTATCTGGCAACTAAAAAGATCCATTGTCCTTTTCTGCTCAGTACACCTAAAGATACAGATTCACCCTCTAAATCGCGGCAATTTCTTGAATACCACCAACACTCAGAACAGGTTTCAAATAGCAACGTGGCAGGACAAAGTAATAAATACTTATCCTTAAGTCTGCTAACTTTCTAAACCTTTGCCTAGACCTTAAGGAAATGTAAAAACAAACAAACTACTGGAAAGTTCAAGGCGCAATCCACGCAAAGTTAAGGCTATCAAGTAGGAACCTGATTACAAGTATAAGTCATGCAACAGCTACTCTATGACATGGATGTCCTGAACATATCATCCTCTACAGTGTAAGTCCAAGGTACAAACCCTTCAGCTGGCAAGCATTCCAAAAATATAAAACCTCTTCGCTTACAGAGCTTACACAGCATTTTTCCCCAGGAAACCAAATGTTCAAGAGGAACAGGAGGCAGAAACAACACTTACATACTTGTAACGTCTTCTAGCACCGTATCTGAAAATCCAGTTTCAAGGAAAATAAGGCCCCGAATTTAAAAATAAAACTATTTCCAGTTATTTCCATGTCACACCGAGCTGTGATTTTACCTGTAAAATAAAAAAATCAGAACAAGACAACTGATCCATACAAAAAAGGCTCTCCTATCCGGTGAACTCAAACCTCTCAAAAGCAGTAACATCACTCAGCTGGAGCATAAACTGGACGGCCTTAAACACCTCCATCAAAGGATACGGACAAAGTCATCACGTCCTAGAAGCGGTCCCACAATTTCTGATCGCTCTTCATCACAACATGAACGCGTGCGTGGACCTACGCATTTGTCCACAAGTTCTGTAGATTGAAAGGCACAAGAGATTGCTTTCTAGAACATACATGTTTTCCAGCAAAAACCTTAACATTGTGGCGGCAAAAAAGTCATTGCCGCGGGCACTGGTAAAAAGCACAGAAAGAAGGGGGAAAAAAAGAGACAGGAAAAAAAAAAACCCCACAGTAAAAAAACCGCTTCCTCAACTGCTGCCGGTAGGTACCTCCACAAGTTCCTGCGGCCGCAGGAACACGTTCCCTCCACCGAGAACCTCCCTCCACCTCGGTGCCGCCGGGCCGCAGCACATCACCGCGGGTCTGCCGAGCGCCAACGCTCGTCCCCAGCCGGCCTTTGCAAACCTCCTTTGCCCGGAGCCACCCCCCCCCGCTCGCTGCCCGCGCCGGAGACCGGGACGCCCCAGCGCCTCTCCGCCGCCGCGGGCAGGGGCCGCGCCGCTGACAGGCCCGGCCGCGGCTCCCGAGCGGCGGGAAGCCCCGCGGCCTCAGGCGGACGCCTGACTGACGAGCCCGGAGGGCCGCCGCGCCCGCAGCCCCAGCCCCTCAGCCCCGGCCCCTCAGCCCCGGCCCGGCGAGGATTTTTCCCTCGCCGGCCAACAACGCCGGACGCTGCGGCCAGACCCACGCACTTCACCGCGGCTGCGAAGGCGACGGGCTTCGCCGCCCGCCACCGCGCCGACGCGGGGGGGTGGCGCGGGGCCGCCCGGCCCGGCCCGGCCCGGCCCGGCCCCTGCCTCTGCGCGCCGGCCCCATCGCCCCATCCAGCCGAGCCGCTCGCCCTCCCTCGCCTCCCGCCACCTCCGCACAGCCCCGCACCCCCGGGGTGAGCTGAGCTGATGGGCTGAGCTACAGCCTCCCCAGAAACCTCTGCCCTGACACCAGAGTCTCTGAAAACAGTTTCTGACCTCTTTTGGCACGTCACAGGATAGTAACCCAAACCACAAGACCATGTCTCTCCTACTTTGCTCTGTTGCAGAAGAATCTCAGCTTGCAAAGCACATCAGTTTTCCGTAACACAGATAACCAGGGTTCACACAGTCAGACTTTTCAGTTAGAAGGCCACAGAAAGAATCATAAAGAGACCGAGTATCTTTTCCTTAAACATCCTGTTTACAGACAGCTATGGTACCTCCAAGTGCTATGACAGTTACTTTCTCTAAAACTATCTTCCATTTAGTTTTCCTTCCCCCCACCCCCCTGAAAACAATCTTATAGCTTAATCCTTATAGGATTTTTTTCAAGTTTTGTTTTTTTCTAACGAGTATCAACACATGAAAACTCTAAATAGTTTCAGGAAGGTCAGTATTTGCTACAGTTGCACTTGATCCAACATCCCACTTTTTTTTCCAACAACCAAACCCGTTCAACCAAGTTTCTTTCAAGAGCCATACAGGAGAAAGTACAGATTCTGCTCTGTCTGCTAACAAGCAGGCGAAGGAGCTGCTACCAATTTGAAAACTATAGAGGCTCTGCTGTGCCCATTTTGAACCGGGGAACAAAAATAGCCCTTCCTGTTTCAATATTTAGGTCCACTTTTTCTCATTTGCAAAGCAGATCCACTGCCTTGGGAGACTGACCAGAATTACCTGGAACAAACTTTATTTTTGCCTAGGATCTGTTTGTTAGTTGAGAAAACAGTCACTACGTCTCTGTGATAATATGACACGATTTCATCACTACATTTCTGTCTCAAGGGGCCCAGTTGTATTTCATTTTCTAGTAACACAGTATCTGTCCAATTCCGGTCTCTGACTTAAGAGATGAGCAACGTGCAATTTCTTCAATGTCTACTTACCACGTGAGGAAGTCAACAAACCTCTTTTCACAGTTACAATCACTTTTCAAAGACATGACAGTTCGCTCCGGTCATCAACTGACCCTGAACAAGTTGCAAAATGTAAAAGGATCAATAAATGTGAGAAAGACCTTTGGTATGAGGGAACCCAGACAAACCGGTGCAGCAGCTTTCTTCCCTATTGATTGGAAGGGAATGTGTTTGGCTGCTGCTTATACGGATAATCCACAAATTATTTGCTATTCTTCTCAGCCAAAGGGCTAAGGCAGTGCCATCAGCAACTTCATAATATACCCTGAAACAAGAAGCAGATATTACGGCTCCAAGTCTGAGCAAACAGCATCAATGATTAAGACAGCTCTAACATGGAAGGCCTGGTAAGTGGCAGTGGTATAAGGCACTAGCAATTTATCAGGGCTCTCTTTCAAATGCTGGCATTTTCTGTGACTTGGATTTTGCCTATTATTATGAGATCATTACATCACCTATCACACAAGTGTAGCTTTCTTAACTTTGAAAGAAAAGCTGCTAGACAATATACAACACAAAGTTAGACAAGCGAGGGAAGTACACAGTGATTTCACAGGCAATCTGGAATCGGGCACCCGACTTGAATTCCTGGCTTTGAAAACCTCTCTCCAAATGACTTACCATCCTTTCACTAAGATCCAGCAGCAGTTCTCTCCGGTGCCTCATGCTCTTCTGTAGCCAGCCAAAGCCCACGGAGCTGCACTGTAAGCTTGAAGACCAGGGTAGCAGCTTCGTGTCCTATTTCTGTCACCCAGTCTTTACGTACCGTTTCTTGCTAATCAAAAGGCCCAGTGATTCCTCCTCACACATCACACTTGAGTTAGTACATCCAAGCATTATTTCTGCAGCGCTACATTTGCACGGATTAGCTGCTGAACCCTCCAGATGATGTACTGCTTTTCAAGAAGGGTGTAGTATAACTGGCGAGGGTCTACAGTAAGTCCAAGAGGGTGCTCAACGATGTACAGGAGTCTGACTTCAAAGCATAAATTGAAAAACAGCTGCTTAACCTGGAAAGGGCAATACTGAAGAGAAATAACAATGTTTAAACTCTAAAGGGTAGCTGTCTATAAGGAAGAACTTTTGTGTGCATCCACTGCACACAGTTACACGGAATCGTGGGGCTTAAATTACAACCTGAAAAACTTAGGGTATGTGGCAATCTTTGCAACAGTAGTAATAATTACAGGAAATGTTGAAGAATAAATTAGGCAAGCATTTGTCAAGAATGGTACAGAACGTTGATCATTCACCTCTAGAATGAGAGCAACGCTAGACTATCTTCAAAGGTTCTTCTTTCCCCACTGCTGTCCCTCTCCGTATTTCTACCCTCAAACACAAGCATCATCCCCAGCTGTGCACTTACAATTCTATCTGCATATGCACATGTCTAGAGATGCACATTTATTTCTTCTTTACACACAGCTGAAGGAGAGTACTCATAGGTAAGCCAATTTACATAAACAGCTTTTGAAAGTTAAACACCTCAGCTTCTTGCAAAGTGTTAGCCCAACAGAACACCAGGAGCGGTATGTAAATCCTTATGCCAAAACTGCGTTCTCTTAAATCTTATGAAAACCATTTCTAACATAAAGCCTGACCTGACTTGTCTATTTTCTGACACTCCCCTTCTCTGTCATCAGGTACTTATTAGATAGTAAAACAACTGACGGGGCAAACACCATAACTAGCACAATAGCTGACTTCCGTAGCAGTTGCATATCATGCCTGAATAAATGTGAGTTTAGTAGGTATATAGGTAGATACACATTCAGAAATGCACAAGAACTGAAAGGAGTAATCTGTAACTGGTAGACTAAGAACGCTGCAATAGCACGCAATGTAAATCAACATGCACCTACCTATAGGGAAGGGAAGTACAGAAACATTCTTCTAGATTAAAAAAAAAAAAAAATCCGCAGCAATGGTAGGAAAAGGTACTTGGAACGTGCCACTTTCAATCCACTGAAACAATGTCTGCAACAGCAGTAAGAACACTGGCAAACTACCTTCTCTGTTCCACAGGGCCTTGAAACCCATACGCATTGTCTGTTGCCACTTGCCGTTAGGAAACAAAGGCGCTGCGATCAGTAGAAGCGTGTAGAACACCAAAAATGAAACTTTTGAGTATGTCACATGCAAGATCCTCATTCTCCATACAGTCTACAAGGTTACACAATTGTAAAATACTTTGTAAGAATGAGAATCCTGAAGTTTGCCTTGGATTAAAAAAGTTTTAAAACTCCGTTTCGAGGTTTTTTTCCCAAGGGTTTTAGAAATAAAAGCATCTTGGTAAAGTGATTTTCACACACTGCACAGACACGAGCAGTGTTTCTCCCACTGCGAGAGGAGTATCAAAATACTCTTATCTAATACGTTATAGACAAGGGTGACCAAGGTCACAGGAGAATCTGTACTACTTTCCCACTGATTACAAGGAACGGGCCAGGTGCTTTGTGCCTCCTATGCAGCTGGAGCATGCAGTTGCCTGGTAACTTGTTCTGAGCTATTGCATCTTAATCACATATACATGGAGGAATATCAAGCTGACCGCTTAGGTTTATCAGCCAAAACAGTTTACAGCAACACAATAGTTTAGAGCAATTCAGGAAGTTTAACACTGAATTTAGGTATGTGCTTATATGGTTTGATGAACAGAACTTTTATAAATGAAAGGGAAACAACAGGTGACTTTAGAGCATACAAAAGGTATAGTCTACAAACCAAATATCAATTATTAGCAATGTTTCCCTGTTCAAAGGGCATCATTTAATGTCTCAGACTCAACAAGCATAAACTGACAGACTGTTATGATTTGAAAATTTTAAAAAAGTTCTAATAGTGTGCCCAAAACGGAGGTGTTTCAGTGTTCAGGCTAGACTCGTTGTCTCCAGTAAATACATATCTTAATTCTAACACAGGATAAAAAACGATTTATAAATTTCCTCTTGTAAAAATGAAACTGTTCCAATCACCCTGTTCACCCCTATTGAATTCTCTGCACTTCCCACGATCTCTCAACAGCGAGCAGTAGTAAGACCCTAACAGTTACTTGCAACCTATTTCTTGCATAGCATTCATTTTTATTTTAATTTTAAAAGGGGCAACTAATAAACGAGATTTTTGCAGCTACTCACAAAAATCAATAAGCAAAGACATTTGTTCCAAGACTTAAATTACTTGTATAATTTAAAAAACTATCAAAGCTCTGTAAAGTAAAATAGATACATTTACCTACTCATGTAGGAAACTACAGACAAACTTCAGGAAATGACCAAAGGTGCAGAGGATAGGCTAATGCCTATTCGCATTAGGTAGAAAAACAAGGTAGAAAAGGTAGAAATGCCTATTAGCATTAAGGTAGAAGAAGAACAACAACAACAACAACAAACCCCCAGGAGTTCTACAAAAAAATGAGTGAGCAGCCCACAGCACTGGCAGACAACAGATTTTTTTATCCCCACTTCCTCCACCCCTTCTTGTCCCCCCCCTCCCGCCCTTTTTTTTAAAGGAAATAATTTTTCTATTCTGAAACATATTGTCAGTGATGCAGTTGAAGCCAAAAGTTTAAATGAGTTCAGGAGAGGATTAACCGAATTCTAAGATACGGGCCAACCCAACTGCTATAGAAAGCATCTGCATCATGGTGAAATGCAAACAGCTACTCTGAGAACGACACATTGGCCTTTTACCCTGTTGTATAGTTACTAACGTTGAAAAGAGTCACTGCTGTGCAAGAAACTAAAACTTACAGCGCTTCATGCTGGGAGAGAACTGTGGCCCATCAGCTCGTGGCTGTGAAGCCTTACAACTTAACACGTTGCAGTTGCACACCAACAAGTTCTGAGGCGCACTGCTGACTGTATTCAATAGTCACAGCTTATGTAGGAGGATATAATAAACTTTACTTATTTGCCTTTAACCGATGCTCCAAATATTGTAAAGTCGTTCTTAAAGTAGGTTACCGGTTTGATTACCCTTCATACAAAATCCTCCTTCAAATGGAGGTTTCTCTTCTCTTCTTTTCAGATTTAAGGCATGAACAGAAACCACACCTGCATCATCACTGAAATCAGTGCCTATTTTTCAATAAACTTTAGCAGCATCAGAATTCGTCCTCAAGTACCGTTCATAAAGCAAATGCTTCATTCTTCAAAACTTTTTTAAGCAAATGTTAGTAATGCTGTGCCACAGACTCTCACGCCCAGTCACACATGTTCTTCCCGAGACTGTTACGCAGCTTCGTATTTTAAAAATCGCCATCCTAACTGCGTACCTGATACTACTGGTTCTCCCCTTTTTAAAGTCCGATGTTAAGGAAAAGCTGCAAGTCCTACAAAACCAGGCAGACTTGCTTGTTCTTGCCAAAGAGAAAAAGGTTAAGCATTATTAAAAAATAAGACTATTGCCTACCTTTAAGTATCCATAAAGCTACCAACACGAACCGTATGGTGGCTTGTTAGCATCGATATTTGAACACGGGCATGCAAAATGTCCTTCAGTTAAATTCCAAACTCTATGAAGTAATTGGTGGGCAATTCCCCAAGGATAAAACATCCATCAAAAGCCAACAGTAAGCCAGAAATATCTTTCCGTTTCATAGGGTAAAAAAAAAAAAAATACAGTGAATCCTGAAAAAAGAAATCGATATTAGACAGGGAACGCCTATATAGTTATAGGGCAAGTAATGAAACATTTAGTGTTTTGATTTTATTTTTTATTTATGTCATCACAATAGTTAGACAAACATGGAAACATTTGCAACAGCAATACTTGGGTCACTTTAAAATCTTGGTAACACTGAAATACAGGTCAGCAAAAACTAATGATGTGGGGAGGGGACTTTAGGTCTTCTTATTTTCATACACATTCACACACACACACACACACACATATATATCTATATACACACGCACACTCCACAACTCCAAAAAGCTATCTTAACTATGTCTGCCAGTAAACGGAAATAGTAGGCAGAAAGGAACCATATCTATACTAAGACAGTTAGCTGTGTCGTAAAACTGAAGATCACTGCAACCAGTGCCATCTTAAAGAAGAAAAAAAACAAACAACAACAACAACCAAAAAACCTGAAAGGAACCAACACTGTGCATGTCATAAGCATGAAGTTATTTTAACCTGATGACTACTCTGCACTATACTTTAAGCATCATTAAGTTTTTATGTCTTTTTAAAGTCTAAGGTTATTATTTTAAATGGCCTACTTGTAGTGGCATCCCAAGTAGCATTCTGGAGAACACCAGAGTGCCCACAACTTCTACAGGTCAGTGCAGTCTGATCAAGCACTGCATTTCTAGGGGAGGAAAACAAAAAACCACTACCACTCATTTATTCAATTGAAAAGCTTGTTACCTGCACCTTCCAAAGCAACAGGCTACAGGAACACTGAAAGCAAAGTAAACCAGACCCATCTGGAATACCCTGACGTCTCAGCTCCAAGTTACACATCTTTCATTACGTATTTTAAGGGATTACCAGCATTTGGATGCACAGAAACTGTCTTTACAGTGATGCCTGCAGACCTCCGAGTCATAAGTTAAAAATGTCTTCCTAAATTATAACAGTATTAGCACTTCCTCTGAAAGGAGTGAAAAAACCACAACCAGGGAAGGAGGAAGTGACACAACACCAAGGTGGTTTTTTTCCCCAGAGATAACAAAATCCTGAGAGAACAAGATGCTTGTACTATCAGAATGAAAATCCCCAAAGAAACAAAAGAGTTTACCTTTCCCTTGGAAAAGTTACTTTTGAGTCAAGATCTGCTCTTTTTCTCTCCCAAGCATGAAATCTCTCTTCAGCTTAAGACCGTCTTCTACTGCAGTAGAAATTTAGTGCACATGCTGGAACCTGGACAGAATCTTATTTAAAAAAACAAACAATACAATAGTACTACAGTGGCTAGAAATCTTTTACATATTCTGATGAAAAGACTCAACTTATTTCTAGGAAATAAAGTGTTTGGGGCCAAAGCTAACACATGATGTTCATGTAAGGTTAAATTTTTATTTTTTTTTTTTTTTTAAATTGATATATTGAAAAGAGCTGGAGAAGGAAGCGGGGACAGAAATGAAAAGCCATTCAGGGAGTCAGTGGTATAGACTGTCACCATGCAATCTAAATATTGTAATTGCAGATCACATAGTCAGAACAAGCCAGTCAAAAGTAGCACACTCCCTGGGAGAGGGGCGGGAGTCTCTCTCCCCTTGTATTTCAAGCCAAGACCCAACTAGCAGAAGGCAGCTTTTCTGTCAGATAAAGCAAGGCAAAAGGATCATGTACAGCAACTTCCTTGCAGCCTCTTGCTCCTGAGCACCCTTCTTCACCTCTTTCTTTCTTTTCGTTCTTTCTTTCTTTCTTTCTTCTGGTGATGGGAAGGCAAAGCATGTTCTGTTCCTGTGAGCCCATACTGCTTGTCCCTATAGTCACAGCAGGCACCTGTGATTCCTCTCCGAAGACATTTACGCATAGAAATCAGTTGAGTGGTGTGTTACGGAAGCATAAGCTGCAGTGGACGTGATTTTGAATCAGTTAATTTTGTGCCCATCATGACAAAATAAAACCAGCAATTTCTTACTTTATAGAAATCCTCCTAAAGTAGTAGTTGCCCCCAATAGCTGTCAAGTTTTTGTATCACAGGAGAACAAATGCAGCCAAAAGAACATTTTCTCTAAAAGGACCGCTCCGAACTACACAAGCAGGCAGGCACAGGCAGCTCCCAATTTAGTTAAGGGTACGTACACAGCACCACTTAGTGGTGCAAGCGGAGTCACCGCTGACAGGAATGAGAAGCTTGAACACCAACCTTCCCGCCCCGGCCCCCTGGACAGGAACGATGTCTGGTCTGTCTGTCCTCGCTCGCAAAATACCACTACAATGCCTTTACTACAAGAGAGTACATCTGCCAAGCAAAACAAGTCCAAGAGCGCTGAACCTCAAGGCCAGCAGAACCAACGGCTGCCGAGCACCAAACAGATGCATCCACTTTGAAGAGCTTTCAGAATTCTACAGCACTCTACCACATGGTTTCTGGTGACAACGGCCTGAAGCAGGGTTTAAACAAATGATCCAGCTTAGTATCTGCCTGTAGTGCAAAGAATAGCAATCTCTTGGCCCACGATTTGGGTTTTATATAGACTTGAGCCATAAACAAATGCAACAGATGTAGAAAAACTGAAGACCGACAGCAACTGGAACGTAACTATTCTTTTTCCACTCCATCAACCCGTTGGAAAACTCACCCACTCACTCGTGCACTTACGTAACTGAGCACAAAGAGAACAAAAAGAAAGGCTTTTATTCAGAAGAAATTAGTGTGTCTTTACAGGAAAGTAACGGTTTCAACTTACAAAACCAGCATCATCATCATTAGTGATGCACCCTTCCTGAAGGGGAAGTCCTTCTCTTTTATCAAATGTCAATTCCAAGAGTCTGTGGATAAAATGCAGGTTGATGGGGAACAGCAGGAAGATCTTTCAGGGCTGGCAGATTCCCTGTGGGAGAAGGAGCCTGCCGTTTGCCTTCTCATAAAAAGGCTCTGCTGAGAACGAGCCCCGTGAGATGCTTAGTCTCTGGGAAAGCAGAGATGCCCAGTGCTGTTGTGCCTGTGGATAGGCTTCAGGGGGACAGGGAAGGGCAGCAAGAGCTTTCAAGTCTGGCACGTTCCTTCTTAAAGAGGGAGATGGACATTTGCATTTTCAAAAAGAAGGCTCTGATGAGAAGGAGCACCGTAAGGTGCTGAGTCTCTGGGAAAGCAGAGATGCCCAGTGCTGTTGTGCCTGTGGATAGGCTGCAGAGGGATAGTGAACACCTGCAAGAGCTTTCAGAGCTGGCACTTTACTTGTAGCAGAATGTGAGAAACTAGAGACTAGAGTATTGTTTATTAAGATTTATGTTAAGCCCAATATAAAGATTAAATAATTAAAGATGGCCATAATTGCTTATATAAGTCTAATCAGATACCGCTTGTATAAGTTAAAGCAAAACTATTTTGTGAGATTGCTAAAGATAAGGATGTATGAATATGAGAATCAGTTATTGCCTTGTTTAAGGAAGTGTCAAACCGCAAGATGTAAGACTACGGGAAATAGCTATTGCTTTGCTTAGAAGTGTTTGTTAAAAAAGCTTATAACACAGTTCTGAGAAATACCACACAGCAAGTTGAAGAAAAAGTCATCTAAAGGTAACTGAGGGAGACTTCAAGCCTTCGGCCTCAACGACCACCAGGAGGCAGAAAAAGACCCCCTAACAACAACTGGGACATGCGCAGAGTAAAGACCTGAATGCGGAACTGGATGACTGATAAAAGGAGACTGTTAGAACTGTTTGGCGCGGCAGTTGGCGGAACATAGACTCCCCTGCCGCCCAGCGCTGTCTTTGCTCATATTCTACTTGCTACAATTAATAAAATTTTCAATTGGATTATGATCCGTTGTAGTCTCAATTTATAACAATTCTTGGTGCCGTGACTCGGATAAGGAACGGTGGGCTTTGGTCCTCCGGGGAGGCGCGCCCCGCGACAATTCGCGGCCCCGCGACCAACAGCCTACCCCAACCTTACCGACGAACCTAAATTCTAGAATAGTGAGCAAAGGGAAAACCGGTAAAATCCCATAAAAATTCTGTGCACGGGAGTCCGGACGAAGACGCAGGACGCGTGAGTATATTGCGATATTTGGTCGCGGGTTTGCCGTTCGGGCGGGATTGGGTTTTCCTGGACTATAACGACTGAGAGGTTCGATATACTGAACCAAGTGAGTGTGGACCCTTTAGTACTGCGGTTCCCACCTCCCGCGAGGGACTGGGCCAGGAATAAGGGGAGTGCGTGAGTGTGTGTGCGGATAGTCCAGAAGATGGGGGCGAAGGGCAGCAAGCCTTCGACTCCCATGGGAAGGGTACCTACTGTACCTAGGAATACCCCTCTGGCATATATCTTAGACAATTGGAGATATTTCCCTGGCACTGTAGGGAAAGATAAACAGAAGATGATAGAATATTGTACTAAGATATGGGGAGGGAAGAAGATTTTTAAAAATGTCTTCTGGCCAGTCTATGGGTCAGATGAAGATTGGGTAAAACAACAATTAAACCTCTGGGTTAATAATAAAAAACCTCTTAACCCAGAGGAGAGTCAATATGCAGAAGTTTGGCTGGAAAGACCAGGAGCTAGACTTTATCCATTGAATGAACTAAAAAGTAAACAAAAGAAAAAGAAGGAAGAATTGGACGAAAACCTTCTGACTCCCCCTCCTTACGTTCCTCCTCCTGTTCCCACAGCTCCTCCAGAGGTCCCCAGAGCGCCCACTCCCCCATCAGGGTCGGAACAGGGGTCTCCCCCTCCTCCGAGACGTGTAACTAGAAGTCAAACAGGGGCAACTCAGATGTATCCCCTAAGGGAAATACCCATGGGGGGACCTCAACCTGTGATCGGATACATTTCTGTACCCCTAAATTCGGCTGACCTGCGAGATTTTAAAAGAACCGAGATGGGAAACTTAATTGAGGACCCACTCGGAGTGGCAGAAAGATTAGATCAATTTTTGGGACCAAGCCTTTATACTTGGGATGAGATGCAATCTATCCTTGGTCAATTATTTACTACCGAGGAAAGAGATATGATTAGACGAGCAGGAATGAGACTGTGGGATGCTCAACACGTCCAGGGACCCCAAGCAGATATTAAATGGCCACTTCAAAGACCTAATTGGGATAATCAGGATCCGGTGCATAGAAGTCATATGCAGGACCTGAGAACTATAGTAATTCAGGGAATTAGAGAAGCAGTACCCCGTGGCCAGAATATCAATAAAGCATTTAATGAAATCCAAAAGAAAGACGAAAGCCCTACTGAGTGGCTGGAACGATTGAGGAAAGCCCTTCAGCTGTACTCTGGGGTAAACCCAGACGAGCCTTTAGGGCAAGTGCTCCTCAAGACTCAGTTTGTGGCCAAATCATGGGAAGATATCAGAAAGAAGATTGAAAAGTTAGAAGACTGGCAGAATAAAGGATTGGATGAATTATTGAGGGAAGCTCAGAAAGTCTACGTAAGGCGGGAAGAAGAGAGTAGTAAACGACAAGTAAGAATGATGGTAGCAGCGGTCAGAGAGGATCGCAAAGGGCGGACTAATGAACACGTATCGGCTGGAATGAAACAAGGGAACGTAGTAGTAAAGAGGGAACAGAGATGTTGTTTTTACTGTGGAAAGAAGGGACATATAAAGAAGAATTGCAGAGAAAGGATCAAGGATGAAGAAATATTAAAAACGGAATAGGAGAGTCAGGGGCTCTATATCTTAGGGGACCGAAGTCATCACGAGCCCTTGATAAAATTAAAAATAGGTCCCCATAAACAAGAGTTCACCTTTTTAGTAGACACTGGAGCTGAGAAATCAACTATTAAGCAAATACCTGAGGGATGTAAAGTTTCTCCTGAAAAAGTACAAGTAATCGGGGCAAAAGGAGAACCCTTTAAAGTCAGCAAAATCAAAAATGTGGTATTTGAAACTGAAAATAAATTTGGAATGGGTGAACTCTTGCTCGTCCCTGAAGCAGAATTTAATCTACTGGGACGAGATTTAATTGTCGAATTGCAATTAGAAATTAAAGTAAAAAATCAAGAATTAACAGTGTCTACTTATCCTTTGACCGTGGAAGATCAAAAACAAATTAACCCCGATGTCTGGTACTCTCCGGACACAATTAGTAGACTGGAAATCCCACCAATTAAAATCCAAATTTCTGAACCCCACATACCTGTGAGGGTAAAACAATATCCCATATCTCTAGAAGGACGGAGAGGATTAAAACCAGAAATTGATCGATTGGTAACACAAGGCATCTTAGAGCCGTGTATGTCACCCTTTAATACCCCCATTTTGCCTGTAAAGAAACCAAATGGGAAATATCGGCTCGTACATGATTTAAGGGAAATAAACAAAAGAACTATCACCCGGTTTCCTGTAGTAGCAAATCCATATACACTCCTAAGTAAGTTAGGACCACATAACTCCTGGTATAGTGTGGTTGATCTAAAAGATGCCTTTTGGGCCTGTCCACTGGCAGAAGAAAGCCGTGATTATTTTGCCTTTGAATGGGAAGATATAGAGACAGGCCGCAGACAGCAATTGAGATGGACCGTGCTCCCCCAGGGGTTTACTGAGTCCCCTAATTTGTTTGGACAGGCCCTGGAAGAACTCTTAAAGGAATACCAGGTACAAAAGGGAAACGTACTTTTGCAATATGTAGATGATCTGCTTATAGCAGGAAATAATCAGGAGGATGTAAGAAAAGAAACCATTCAACTTTTAAATTTTCTTGCCCAAAAAGGACTACGGGTATCACAAGAAAAGTTACAATTTGTGGAAGAAAAAGTGAAATATTTAGGACATTATTTGTTTAACGGCAAGAAGATATTAGATCCAGAGCGCATTAAAGCAATTCTGGAATTACCTATGCCTGTCACTAAGAGACAAATTCGGCAGGCATTAGGGCTATTTGGGTATTGTAGGCAGTGGATAGAGAACTATAGTTTTAAAGTTAAATTTTTATATGAACAACTGCCTAAAGACAAAATACCCAAATGGACCCCGCAAGATCGAGAACAGTTTGTCAGTCTCAAAAAAGAACTAAGCCAAGCACCGGTTTTAAGCTTACCAGATTTAAAGCGGCCATTCCATTTATTTGTTAATATATATGAAGGAACGGCATTTGGAGTTTTAACTCAGGAATGGGCTGGACAAAAGAAACCGGTGGCATATTTATCAAAGCTGTTGGACCCTGTAAGCAGGGGTTGGCCAAGTTGTTTACAAATAATTGTTGCTGCAGCCTTATTACTCGAGGAAACAAATCGCATTACTTTTAATGGAGACGTTATCTTATATGCGCCTCATAATATCAGGGGAGTGTTACAACAAAAAGCAGAAAAATGGCTTACAGATAGCCGATTATTAAAGTATGAAGGAATACTTATAGAATCCCCTAAACTATCTTTAAAAACGATTGGAGCAATTAACCCAGCTGAATTTTTGTATCCAGGAGAAAGTAATGAACTATTACACAATTGTTTTCAAACAATTGAACAACAGACACGCATTAGGCCAGACTTAGAAGAAGAAGAACTACAATGTGGAGAAATATTATTTATAGATGGGTCATCACGAATAGTAGAAGGTAAACGATTGTCTGGATATGCCATCATTAAACTGGAAAAAGGAGAATTTAAGACAATAGAATCAGGTCCCCTGAGTGCCAGCTGGTCAGCTCAAGCTTGTGAGTTGTATGCATTATGGAAAGCGTTAGTGTCACTCAAGGGAAAAGATGGAACTATATATACAGATTCACGCTATGCGTTTGGAGTAGTACACACTTTTGGAAAAATATGGGAGGAAAGGGGATTTGTTAACTCACAGGGAAAAGAACTGATACACCCAGAATTAATTCGACGAGTTCTGGAGGCATTAAAAATGCCGAATAAAATAGCAGTTGTACATATGAAGGGACATCAACGGGGTACAAGTTACCAAATCAGGGGAAATAATGCAGCTGATATGGAAGCAAAACGAGTGGCAGGCAATTATAATATGATTTTAACTATAAAACAGACATCTATTAGTAAAAATTTGAGTTTTGAGTCTGTAGAAAAAGAAAAATTAAAACAAATGGGAGCTAAAGAACAAGATGGTAAATATATATTGCCAGATGGGAGAGAAGTTTTGCCGAAGGGCATGGCACTCGAAATATTTTCAAAAATACATAGTAAAACACACTGGGGAACCCAGGCATTAGTTGATCATTTTAATCAACTGTTTGCCTGTATAGGTGTATACAACATCGCAAAAACAGTCACAGCAGCCTGCGAGACCTGTCAAAAGGTCAATCGAAACAACATGAGACAAAAACCTCTTGGAGGACGTTCCCCAGCATACAGACCTTTTTCACACATACAAGTGGATTTTACTGAACTACCCAGGAGCGGGCGTCACAAATATTTATTAGTAATGGTGGATCATTTAACACATTATGTTGAAGCTTTTCCTACCTCCAAGGCAACTGCTAACCAAGTTACTAAAGTGTTACTTGAAAACATTATACCTCGATATGGAGTACCTGAAGTAATTGACTCGGACAGGGGAACACACTTTGTGTCAAAAATTGTTAAAGATCTAACAAGAAACTTAGGAATTAAGTGGGAATACCATACACCATGGCACCCACAGAGTTCGGGAAAAGTTGAAAGGATGAATGGAGAAATCAAAACTATCCTAACTAAATTAATGATAGAAACTAAATTATCATGGATTAAGTGCCTACCCATGGCACTATTAATCCTTAGAACTAGACCCCGAACGGATGTGGGAATATCAGCATTCGAAATGGTGTATGGAATGCCCTATCGGATTGAAAGCCCACAAACAAACATTTTAATTCGAGACCGTGTGATTAATGACTATGTTTTACAATTAGCAGAACATCGTAACAAGCTTTGGGAACGTGGACTGATTGTACAACGACCGCCGTTGGATTTAAAAATTCATAATCTTAAACCTGGGGATTGGGTACTAATTAAAACGTGGAAAGAAGAAACCCTAAGACCCAACTGGGAGGGACCATATCTTGTTTTACTTACCACAGAAACAGCTGTCCGGACTGCTGAGCGTGGATGGACTCATGCCAGTCGCATTAAAGGCCCGGTAACAAAACCCCACTGGAAGGTGGTCAGTGCACCAGGTGACACCAAGATTATATTGAGAAGATAAAGTAATGATATATACTTGGTTTGATTATTTTGAAGCCTTGCCCTTTGGTGTAAAGTGTGTGATTTGTTTTGTAATTGCTTTAATAGGATCTTTAGTGGTGTATTATTTGTGGAAACATACTAAGTGTGGTCGTAAAAATTGTTAAATATTCATGCAACCTAATATAGAATATAGGGATTTTATGGGAATAAGAAACAACTATATACAAAACTTACAATTAAGGTGTAACGACCAACAGTGTGATTGTTATCCATTTGTATGTTTTAAATGCAAGGTATGCCAGGACAAATGGTGGGTGCATTGCCATGAAGGATACCCTCCAAACGGAGTCTGCAAGCAATGCTATAAATTTGAAAGATCATTAACTGATTGGAAATTGAAACAATTTGAACAAAGACGAGAAATAGTAAAGGGATCCCTCCAATGGTGGGATATCTTTACTAAAGGAATACATCCTCAATATTATTGTTACCACCCAAATCAACCAGTCCCCTTTGTAACTGAGATCGTAACTGTCCGGTGTCGGAGGGAAGTAGTAACCGTACCGTGCCTGACCCCATTAATTAAAGCTGCGAAGTGGGAGGCCTATGTACACAGGCAGAAAACCCGAAACAGCTATTCTCCTGAAGAATTCCCTTGCTGCCGAGAAGATGGTACACCCCGTGGCTCGAAGCAACTGAGTCGACGGGCGAGGCAGAAGAGAAACCAACTGTGGAGAAATGAATCAGAAAAATGGGATGCAAAGGCAATCATGGCTGAACTTCCCCAGGACTGGTAAGAGTTTACTAAAATTAAGTAAAAAATTAACGAACACCCTTTTTCCTGGTATACCGTTAATTATGTTATTGATAATACCCCAGGCAGAAGGGGGAAACCCACATGAACCATTTAAATGGGAACTAATATCTTGGGAAGGAACGAAAACAATAGCCACTTTTAGCAACCCAGGGCCACCTGAATTTGTAGTGAAACTTTGTGATTTAGTACCAATACCTTGTGAAAAAGGACCTCCATTTTATATATGCCCGGCCTCTGGACAGCCTTATTGTAATTATCCCGGACACTATTATTGTGGTTATTGGGGATGTGAGACAATAGCCTCGGGCTGGACAGTAAAGACTCCTGATAAATATATAAGAGCAACCTGGACTCCTAACGGATGTGTACCCGAAGATACAGGTGTAGATCTTGCAGGTCTGCGCGATGTGGATTATGTAGCTCCACGGAAAAAGGTCTGTACCCACATCAAATTTCAAGTATTGCATTTCCTAGAAGATGTGTGGTTAGTAGGACGAACATGGGGAATACGTGTCTATGGAGGGATTCCTAAAGATTGGGGAGGACACTTTCTCATAAGAAAAATTAAAATGCCACATGATTCACTCCCTGTTGGGCCGAATAAAATATTGAATCCACCCACCTTCCCTAAGACAACCACTCGTCCATACTACACGGTGACTGAGTCCTCTTTGGTTAGGAATTCAGGAGTATCAAAATTTAAAGACCCCTTATGGGATTTAATACAAGCCTCTTATCGTACCCTTAATGAAAGCAAACCAAATTTAACTGAGGACTGCTGGTTATGTTACAATGTTAGACCACCATATTTTGAGGCAATCGGAATATCAGATAGGATTCAATGGTCTAGTGGTATAAACCCACAAGAATGCCCATGGGATGACCAGAAGAACCATACGCAAGGAATTACTATTCAATTGGTAACAGGTCAAGGAGAATGTATAGGTACAGTGCCCGAAAGATATCAGCCTTTGTGTAATCAAACAATCACTAATGCTAACATAAAGGAACATAAGAACCGAGCTAACAAATGGGCTATCCCAACACCGGGAGCTAAATGGGTTTGCTCAGACATCGGAATAACGCCTTGCATATCCCTAAATGTGTTTAACCAATCTCAGTTTTGTGTACAGGTAATTATTGTTCCTCGTCTAATATATCACACCTCTGAAGAGGTGTTACACCATTTTGAAGGAGATCTGAACAGACAAAAACGAGAACCAATTACAGCGATAACCCTGGCTACGCTGTTGATAGCAAGCGGAGTTGGGGCAAGCACAGGTATAGCCTCTTTGGTAAAAAGTCAAGAATTGCAAGGTCTACAACAGGTCGTAAATGAAGATTTAGAAAGAATAGAACAATCCATTGAACGTTTAGCCACTTCAGTAAAATCTTTATCAGAAGTAGTGCTGCAAAACAGAAGAGGACTAGACTTGTTGTTATTAGAAAAAGGGGGGTTGTGTGTAGCCCTCAACGAAGAATGCTGTTCCTTTGCTGATCATACGGGAGTAGTTTTGGACGCAATGGCTGAACTTCGGAAAAGATTGGAACAACGCAGAAAGAATTTTGAAACAGGTAGACCATGGTATGAAAACTGGTTTAATGTTTCACCTTGGCTAACCACTTTGCTGTCTACTTTAGCAGGACCGCTTATTATGTTAATCATAGGACTTTTATTTGGGCCTTGTATATTACGCTATATTTTGCATTTTATTAAGAAACGGCTTGATATGACCAAACTGCTTATTTTAGCCACGAAGTTGGAGAAAGAAAATGAGAAGGTATTTATCAATGAAGATGAAGATTATTGTGAGTGTACTATGCCACGAGAATGTTATGAGTGTAACTGTGAAATATTACCTTGTGAATGTTATGATAAATGTTGGAGTTGTGGGAAAAGGTTGGCTTATAGTGTCGAAAATGAAAGTAGCGTCTAATAAACAATAATAGGATAAAAAGAAAAAAAGGGGGGATTGTGAGAAACTAGAGACTAGAGTATTGTTTATTAAGATTTATGTTAAGCCCAATATAAAGATTAAATAATTAAAGATGGCCATAATTGCTTATATAAGTCTAATCAGATACCGCTTGTATAAGTTAAAGCAAAACTATTTTGTGAGATTGCTAAAGATAAGGATGTATGAATATGAGAATCAGTTATTGCCTTGTTTAAGGAAGTGTCAAACCGCAAGATGTAAGACTACGGGAAATAGCTATTGCTTTGCTTAGAAGTGTTTGTTAAAAAAGCTTATAACACAGTTCTGAGAAATACCACACAGCAAGTTGAAGAAAAAGTCATCTAAAGGTAACTGAGGGAGACTTCAAGCCTTCGGCCTCAACGACCACCAGGAGGCAGAAAAAGACCCCCTAACAACAACTGGGACATGCGCAGAGTAAAGACCTGAATGCGGAACTGGATGACTGATAAAAGGAGACTGTTAGAACTGTTTGGCGCGGCAGTTGGCGGAACATAGACTCCCCTGCCGCCCAGCGCTGTCTTTGCTCATATTCTACTTGCTACAATTAATAAAATTTTCAATTGGATTATGATCCGTTGTAGTCTCAATTTATAACACAGAATTAGCCGGACGTTTGCCTTTTCAGGAAAAGTTTCTGCCGAGAACGAGCACTGTGACATGCTGCGTCTCTGGGAAAGCAGAGATCGCCAGTGCTGTCGCAGCTAAACATAGCCTGCAGAGGGATAGTGAAGACCTGCAAGAGCTTGGAGCCTGACGTTTGCCTTTTCAGACAAAGGCTCTGCCGAGAAAGAGCACCATGAGATGCTGAGTCTCTGGGAAAGCAGAGATCCCCAGTGCTGTTGTGCCCCTGGATAGGCTGCAGGGGGACGGTGAAGACCAGCAAGATCTTTCAGGGCTGGCAGCTTCCTTGTGGGAGAAGATGCCGGACCATTGCCTTTTCAGAAAAAGGCTCTGCCGAGAACGACCACCGTGACATGCTGAGTCTCTGGGAAAGCAAAGATCCCCAGTGCAGATGTGCCTGTGGATAGGCTGCAGAGGGATAGTGAAGACCTGCAAGAGCTTTCAGGGCTGGCACTTTCCTTGCGGGAGAAGGAGCCAGACGTTTGCCTTTTCAGAAAAAGTTTCTGCCGAGAGTGAGCACCGTGACATGCTGAGTCTCTGGGAAAGCAGAGATCCCCAGTGCTGTTGTGCCTGTGGATAGGCTGCAGAGGGATAGTGAATACCAGCAAGATCTTTCAGGGCTGGCTCCTTCCTTGTGGGAGAAGGAGCCAGAGGATTGCCTTTTCAGAAAAAGCTTCTGCCGAGAGTGAGCACCGTGACATGCTGAGTCTCTGGGAAAGCAGAGATCCCCAGTGCTGTTGTGCCTGTGGATAGGCTGCAGAGGGATAGTGAATACCAGCAAGATCTTTCAGGGCTGGCACCTTCCTTGTGGGAGAAGGAGCCGTAAGTTTGTCTTTTCAAAAAAAGCTTCTGCCGAGAGTGAGCACTGTGACATGCTGAGTCTCTGGGAAAGCAGAGATCCCCAGTGCTGTTGTGCCTGTGGATAGGCTGCAGAGGGATAGTGAATACCAGCAAGATCTTTCAGGGCTGGCCCCTTCCTTGTGGGAGAAGGAGCCGTAAGTTTGTCTTTTCCAAAAAAGCTTCTGCCGAGAGTGAGCACCGTGACATGCTGAGTCTCTGGGAAAGCAGACATCCCCAGTGCTGTTGTGCCTGTGGATAGGCTGCAGAGGGATAGTGAATACCAGCAAGATCTTTCAGGGCTGGCAGCTTCCTTGTGGGAGAAGGAGCCAGAGGATTGCCTTTTCAGAAAAAGCTTCTGCCGAGAGTGAGCACCGTGACATGCTAGTCTCTGGGAAAGCAGAGATCCCCAGTGCTGTTGTGCCTGTGGATAAGGTGCAGAGGGATAGTGAATACCAGCAAGATCTTTCAGGGCTGGCTCCTTCCTTGTGGGAGAAGGAGCAATAAGTTTGCCTTTTCAGAAAAAGCTTCTGCCGAGAGTGAGCACCGTGACATGCTAGTCTCTGGGAAAGCAGAGATCCCCAGTGCTGTTGTGCCTGTGGATAGGCTGCAGAGGGATAGTGAATACCAGCAAGATCTTTCAGGGCTGGCTCCTTCCTTGTGGGAGAAGGAGCCATAAGTTTGCCTTTTCAGAAAAAGCTTCTGCCGAGAGTGAGCACCGTGACATGCTGAGTCTCTGGGAAAGCAGAGATCCCCAGTGCTGTTGTGCCTGTGGATAGGCTGCAGAGGGATAGTGAATACCAGCAAGATCTTTCAGGGCTGGCCCCTTCCTTGTGGGAGAAGGAGCCGTAAGTTTTCCTTTTCAGAAAAAGCTTCTGCCGAGAGTGAGCACCGTGACATGCTAGTCTCTGGGAAAGCAGAGATCCCCAGTGCTGTTGTGCCTGTGGATAAGGTGCAGAGGGATAGTGAATACCAGCAAGATCTTTCAGGGCTGGCCCCTTCCTTGTGGGAGAAGGAGCCGTAAGTTTTCCTTTTCAGAAAAAGCTTCTGCCGAGAGTGAGCACTGTGACATGCTGAGTCTCTGGGAAAGCAGAGATCCCCAGTGCTGTTGTGCCTGTGGATAGGCTGCAGAGGGATAGTGAATACCAGCAAGATCTTTCAGGGCTGGCTCCTTCCTTGTGGGAGAAGGAGCCGTAAGTTTTCCTTTTCAGAAAAAGCTTCTGCCGAGAGTGAGCACCGTGACATGCTGAGTCTCTGGGAAAGCAGAGATCCCCAGTGCTGTTGTGCCTGTGGATAAGGTGCAGAGGGATAGTGAATACCAGCAAGATCTTTCAGGGCTGGCTCCTTCCTTGTGGGAGAAGGAGCCATAAGTTTGCCTTTTCAGAAAAAGCTTCTGCCGAGAGTGAGCACCGTGACATGCTGAGTCTCTGGGAAAGCAGAGATCCCCAGTGCTGTTGTGCCTGTGGATAGGCTGCAGAGGGATAGTGAATACCAGCAAGATCTTTCAGGGCTGGCCCCTTCCTTGTGGGAGAAGGAGCCGTAAGTTTTCCTTTTCAGAAAAAGCTTCTGCCGAGAGTGAGCACCGTGACATGCTAGTCTCTGGGAAAGCAGAGATCCCCAGTGCTGTTGTGCCTGTGGGTAGGCTGCAGAGGGATAGTGAATACCAGCAAGATCTTTCAGGGCTGGCTCCTTCCTTGTGGGAGAAGGAGCCATAAGTTTGCCTTTTCAGAAAAAGCTTCTGCCGAGAGTGAGCACCGTGACATGCTGAGTCTCTGGGAAAGCAGAGATCCCCAGTGCTGTTGTGCCTGTGGATAGGCTGCAGAGGGATAGTGAATACCAGCAAGATCTTTCAGGGCTGGCTCCTTCCTTGTGGGAGAAGGAGCCGTAAGTTTTCCTTTTCAGAAAAAGTTTCTGCCGAGAGTGAGCACCGTGACATGCTAGTCTCTGGGAAAGCAGAGATCCCCAGTGCTGTTGTGCCTGTGGATAAGGTGCAGAGGGATAGTGAATACCAGCAAGATCTTTCAGGGCTGGCCCCTTCCTTGTGGGAGAAGGAGCCGTAAGTTTTCCTTTTCAGAAAAAGCTTCTGCCGAGAGTGAGCACCGTGACATGCTGAGTCTCTGGGAAAGCAGAGATCCCCAGTGCTGTTGTGCCTGTGGATAGGCTGCAGAGGGATAGTGAATACCAGCAAGATCTTTCAGGGCTGGCCCCTTCCTTGTGGGAGAAGGAGCCGTAAGTTTTCCTTTTCAGAAAAAGCTTCTGCCGAGAACGAGCACCGTGACATGCTAGTCTCTGGGAAAGCAGAGATCCCCAGTGCTGTTGTGCCTGTGGATAAGGTGCAGAGGGATAGTGAATACCAGCAAGATCTTTCAGGGCTGGCTCCTTCCTTGTGGGAGAAGGAGCCATAAGTTTGCCTTTTCAGAAAAAGCTTCTGCCGAGAGTGAGCACCGTGACATGCTGAGTCTCTGGGAAAGCAGAGATCCCCAGTGCTGTTGTGCCTGTGGATAGGCTGCAGAGGGATAGTGAATACCAGCAAGATCTTTCAGGGCTGGCCCCTTCCTTGTGGGAGAAGGAGCCGTAAGTTTTCCTTTTCAGAAAAAGCTTCTGCCGAGAGTGAGCACCGTGACATGCTAGTCTCTGGGAAAGCAGAGATCCCCAGTGCTGTTGTGCCTGTGGATAGGCTGCAGAGGGATAGTGAATACCAGCAAGATCTTTCAGGGCTGGCTCCTTCCTTGTGGGAGAAGGAGCCATAAGTTGGCCTTTTCAGAAAAAGCTTCTGCCGAGAGTGAGCACCGTGACATGCTGAGTCTCTGGGAAAGCAGAGATCCCCAGTGCTGTTGTGCCTGTGGATAGGCTGCAGAGGGATAGTGAATACCAGCAAGATCTTTCAGGGCTGGCCCCTTCCTTGTGGGAGAAGGAGCCGTAAGTTTTCCTTTTCAGAAAAAGCTTCTGCCGAGAGTGAGCACCGTGACATGCTAGTCTCTGGGAAAGCAGAGATCCCCAGTGCTGTTGTGCCTGTGGATAGGCTGCAGAGGGATAGTGAATACCAGCAAGATCTTTCAGGGCTGGCTCCTTCCTTGTGGGAGAAGGAGCCATAAGTTTGCCTTTTCAGAAAAAGCTTCTGCCGAGAGTGAGCACCGTGACATGCTGAGTCTCTGGGAAAGCAGAGATCCCCAGTGCTGTTGTGCCTGTGGATAGGCTGCAGAGGGATAGTGAATACCAGCAAGATCTTTCAGGGCTGGCCCCTTCCTTGTGGGAGAAGGAGCCGTAAGTTTTCCTTTTCAGAAAAAGCTTCTGCCGAGAGTGAGCACCGTGACATGCTAGTCTCTGGGAAAGCAGAGATCCCCAGTGCTGTTGTGCCTGTGGATAAGGTGCAGAGGGATAGTGAATACCAGCAAGATCTTTCAGGGCTGGCTCCTTCCTTGTGGGAGAAGGAGCCGTAAGTTTGCCTTTTCAGAAAAAGCTTCTGCCGAGAGTGAGCACCGTGACATGCTGAGTCTCTGGGAAAGCAGAGATCCCCAGTGCTGTTGTGCCTGTGGATAGGCTGCAGAGGGATAGTGAATACCAGCAAGATCTTTCAGGGCTGGCCCCTTCCTTATGGGAGAAGGAGCCGTAAGTTTTCCTTTTCAGAAAAAGCTTCTGCCGAGAGTGAGCACCGTGACATGCTAGTCTCTGGGAAAGCAGA
This sequence comes from Astur gentilis, assembly GCF_929443795.1. NCBI lineage: Eukaryota > Metazoa > Chordata > Aves > Accipitriformes > Accipitridae > Astur > Astur gentilis. Next base: position 390,083 of record NW_026061146.1, read on the forward strand.
GATCCCCAGTGCTGTTGTGCCTGTGGATAGGCTGCAGAGGGATAGTGAATAGCAGCAAGATCTTTCAGGGCTGGCTCCTTCCTTGTGGGAGAAGGAGCCATAAGTTTGCCTTTTCAGAAAAAGCTTCTGCCGAGAGTGAGCACCGTGAGATGCTGAGTCTCTGGGAAAGCAGAGATCCCCAGTGCTGTTGTGCCTGTGGATAGGCTGCAGAGGGATAGTGAATACCAGCAAGATCTTTCAGGGCTGGCCCCTTCCTTGTGGGAGAAGGAGCCGTAAGTTTTCCTTTTCAGAAAAAGCTTCTGCCGAGAGTGAGCACCATGACATGCTAGTCTCTGGGAAAGCAGAGATCCCCAGTGCTGTTGTGCCTGTGGATAGGCTGCAGAGGGATAGTGAATACCAGCAAGATCTTTCAGGGCTGGCTCCTTCCTTGTGGGAGAAGGAGCCATAAGTTTTCCTTTTCAGAAAAAGCTTCTGCCGAGAGTGAGCACCGTGACATGCTGAGTCTCTGGGAAAGCAGAGATCCCCAGTGCTGTTGTGCCTGTGGATAGGCTGCAGAGGGATAGTGAATACCAGCAAGATCTTTCAGGGCTGGCCCCTTCCTTGTGGGAGAAGGAGCCGTAAGTTTTCCTTTTCAGAAAAAGCTTCTGCCGAGAGTGAGCACCGTGACATGCTAGTCTCTGGGAAAGCAGAGATCCCCAGTGCTGTTGTGCCTGTGGATAGGCTGCAGAGGGATAGTGAATACCAGCAAGATCTTTCAGGGCTGGCTCCTTCCTTGTGGGAGAAGGAGCCATAAGTTTGCCTTTTCAGAAAAAGCTTCTGCCGAGAGTGAGCACCGTGACATGCTGAGTCTCTGGGAAAGCAGAGATCCCCAGTGCTGTTGTGCCTGTGGATAGGCTGCAGAGGGATAGTGAATACCAGCAAGATCTTTCAGGGCTGGCCCCTTCCTTGTGGGAGAAGGAGCCGTAAGTTTTCCTTTTCAGAAAAAGCTTCTGCCGAGAGTGAGCACCGTGACATGCTAGTCTCTGGGAAAGCAGAGATCCCCAGTGCTGTTGTGCCTGTGGATAAGGTGCAGAGGGATAGTGAATACCAGCAAGATCTTTCAGGGCTGGCTCCTTCCTTGTGGGAGAAGGAGCCGTAAGTTTGCCTTTTCAGAAAAAGCTTCTGCCGAGAGTGAGCACCGTGACATGCTGAGTCTCTGGGAAAGCAGAGATCCCCAGTGCTGTTGTGCCTGTGGATAGGCTGCAGAGGGATAGTGAATACCAGCAAGATCTTTCAGGGCTGGCCCCTTCCTTATGGGAGAAGGAGCCGTAAGTTTTCCTTTTCAGAAAAAGCTTCTGCCGAGAGTGAGCACCGTGACATGCTAGTCTCTGGGAAAGCAGAGATCCCCAGTGCTGTTGTGCCTGTGGATAGGCTGCAGAGGGATAGTGAATACCAGCAAGATCTTTCAGGGCTGGCTCCTTCCTTGTGGGAGAAGGAGCCATAAGTTTGCCTTTTCAGAAAAAGCTTCTGCCGAGAGTGAGCACCGTGAGATGCTGAGTCTCTGGGAAAGCAGAGATCCCCAGTGCTGTTGTGCCTGTGGATAGGCTGCAGAGGGATAGTGAATACCAGCAAGATCTTTCAGGGCTGGCCCCTTCCTTGTGGGAGAAGGAGCCGTAAGTTTTCCTTTTCAGAAAAAGCTTCTGCCGAGAGTGAGCACCATGACATGCTAGTCTCTGGGAAAGCAGAGATCCCCAGTGCTGTTGTGCCTGTGGATAGGCTGCAGAGGGATAGTGAATACCAGCAAGATCTTTCAGGGCTGGCTCCTTCCTTGTGGGAGAAGGAGCCATAAGTTTGCCTTTTCAGAAAAAGCTTCTGCCGAGAACGAGCACCGTGACATGCTGAGTCTCTGGGAAAGCAGAGATCCCCAGTGCTGTTGTGCCTGTGGATAGGCTGCAGAGGGATAGTGAATACCAGCAAGATCTTTCAGGGCTGGCCCCTTCCTTGTGGGAGAAGGAGCCGTAAGTTTTCCTTTTCAGAAAAAGCTTCTGCCGAGAGTGAGCACCGTGACATGCTAGTCTCTGGGAAAGCAGAGATCCCCAGTGCTGTTGTGCCTGTGGATAGGCTGCAGAGGGATAGTGAATACCAGCAAGATCTTTCAGGGCTGGCAGCTTCCTTGTGGGAGAAGGAGCCATAAGTTTGCCTTTTCAGAAAAAGCTTCTGCCGAGAACGAGCACCGTGACATGCTGAGTCTCTGGGAAAGCAGAGATCCCCAGTGCTGTTGTGCCTGTGGATAGGCTGCAGAGGGATAGTGAATACCAGCAAGATCTTTCAGGGCTGGCCCCTTCCTTGTGGGAGAAGGAGCCGTAAGTTTTCCTTTTCAGAAAAAGCTTCTGCCGAGAGTGAGCACCGTGACATGCTAGTCTCTGGGAAAGCAGAGATCCCCAGTGCTGTTGTGCCTGTGGATAGGCTGCAGAGGGATAGTGAATACCAGCAAGATCTTTCAGGGCTGGCTCCTTCCTTGTGGGAGAAGGAGCCATAAGTTTGCCTTTTCAGAAAAAGCTTCTGCCGAGAACGAGCACCGTGACATGCTGAGTCTCTGGGAAAGCAGAGATCCCCAGTGCTGTTGTGCCTGTGGATAGGCTGCAGAGGGATAGTGAATACCAGCAAGATCTTTCAGGGCTGGCCCCTTCCTTGTGGGAGAAGGAGCCGTAAGTTTTCCTTTTCAGAAAAAGCTTCTGCCGAGAGTGAGCACCGTGACATGCTGAGTCTCTGGGAAAGCAGAGATCCCCAGTGCTGTTGTGCCTGTGGATAGGCTGCAGAGGGATAGTGAATACCAGCAAGATCTTTCAGGGCTGGCCCCTTCCTTGTGGGAGAAGGAGCCGTAAGTTTTCCTTTTCAGAAAAAGCTTCTGCCGAGAGTGAGCACCGTGACATGCTAGTCTCTGGGAAAGCAGAGATCCCCAGTGCTGTTGTGCCTGTGGATAAGGTGCAGAGGGATAGTGAATACCAGCAAGATCTTTCAGGGCTGGCCCCTTCCTTGTGGGAGAAGGAGCCGTAAGTTTTCCTTTTCAGAAAAAGCTTCTGCCGAGAGTGAGCACTGTGACATGCTGAGTCTCTGGGAAAGCAGAGATCCCCAGTGCTGTTGTGCCTGTGGATAGGCTGCAGAGGGATAGTGAATACCAGCAAGATCTTTCAGGGCTGGCTCCTTCCTTGTGGGAGAAGGAGCCGTAAGTTTTCCTTTTCAGAAAAAGCTTCTGCCGAGAGTGAGCACCGTGACATGCTGAGTCTCTGGGAAAGCAGAGATCCCCAGTGCTGTTGTGCCTGTGGATAAGGTGCAGAGGGATAGTGAATACCAGCAAGATCTTTCAGGGCTGGCCCCTTCCTTGTGGGAGAAGGAGCCATAAGTTTGCCTTTTCAGAAAAAGCTTCTGCCGAGAGTGAGCACCGTGAGATGCTGAGTCTCTGGGAAAGCAGAGATCCCCAGTGCTGTTGTGCCTGTGGATAGGCTGCAGAGGGATAGTGAATACCAGCAAGATCTTTCAGGGCTGGCCCCTTCCTTGTGGGAGAAGGAGCCGTAAGTTTTCCTTTTCAGAAAAAGCTTCTGCCGAGAGTGAGCACCGTGACATGCTAGTCTCTGGGAAAGCAGAGATCCCCAGTGCTGTTGTGCCTGTGGATAAGGTGCAGAGGGATAGTGAATACCAGCAAGATCTTTCAGGGCTGGCCCCTTCCTTGTGGGAGAAGGAGCCGTAAGTTTTCCTTTTCAGAAAAAGCTTCTGCCGAGAGTGAGCACCGTGACATGCTAGTCTCTGGGAAAGCAGAGATCCCCAGTGCTGTTGTGCCTGTGGATAGGCTGCAGAGGGATAGTGAATACCAGCAAGATCTTTCAGGGCTGGCTCCTTCCTTGTGGGAGAAGGAGCCATAAGTTTGCCTTTTCAGAAAAAGCTTCTGCCGAGAGTGAGCACCGTGAGATGCTGAGTCTCTGGGAAAGCAGAGATCCCCAGTGCTGTTGTGCCTGTGGATAGGCTGCAGAGGGATAGTGAATACCAGCAAGATCTTTCAGGGCTGGCTCCTTCCTTGTGGGAGAAGGAGCCGTAAGTTTGCCTTTTCAGAAAAAGCTTCTGCCGAGAGTGAGCACCGTGACATGCTAGTCTCTGGGAAAGCAGAGATCCCCAGTGCTGTTGTGCCTGTGGATAAGGTGCAGAGGGATAGTGAATACCAGCAAGATCTTTCAGGGCTGGCCCCTTCCTTGTGGGAGAAGGAGCCGTAAGTTTTCCTTTTCAGAAAAAGCTTCTGCCGAGAGTGAGCACCGTGACATGCTGAGTCTCTGGGAAAGCAGAGATCCCCAGTGCTGTTGTGCCTGTGGATAGGCTGCAGAGGGATAGTGAATACCAGCAAGATCTTTCAGGGCTGGCCCCTTCCTTGTGGGAGAAGGAGCCGTAAGTTTTCCTTTTCAGAAAAAGCTTCTGCCGAGAACGAGCACCGTGACATGCTAGTCTCTGGGAAAGCAGAGATCCCCAGTGCTGTTGTGCCTGTGGATAAGGTGCAGAGGGATAGTGAATACCAGCAAGATCTTTCAGGGCTGGCTCCTTCCTTGTGGGAGAAGGAGCCGTAAGTTTGCCTTTTCAGAAAAAGCTTCTGCCGAGAGTGAGCACCGTGACATGCTGAGTCTCTGGGAAAGCAGAGATCCCCAGTGCTGTTGTGCCTGTGGATAGGCTGCAGAGGGATAGTGAATACCAGCAAGATCTTTCAGGGCTGGCCCCTTCCTTGTGGGAGAAGGAGCCGTAAGTTTTCCTTTTCAGAAAAAGCTTCTGCCGAGAGTGAGCACCGTGACATGCTAGTCTCTGGGAAAGCAGAGATCCCCAGTGCTGTTGTGCCTGTGGATAGGCTGCAGAGGGATAGTGAATACCAGCAAGATCTTTCAGGGCTGGCTCCTTCCTTGTGGGAGAAGGAGCCATAAGTTTGCCTTTTCAGAAAAAGCTTCTGCCGAGAGTGAGCACCGTGAGATGCTGAGTCTCTGGGAAAGCAGAGATCCCCAGTGCTGTTGTGCCTATGGATAGGCTGCAGAGGGATAGTGAATACCAGCAAGATCTTTCAGGGCTGGCCCCTTCCTTGTGGGAGAAGGAGCCGTAAGTTTTCCTTTTCAGAAAAAGCTTCTGCCGAGAGTGAGCACCGTGACATGCTAGTCTCTGGGAAAGCAGAGATCCCCAGTGCTGTTGTGACTGTGGATAAGGTGCAGAGGGATAGTGAATACCAGCAAGATCTTTCAGGGCTGGCCCCTTCCTTGTGGGAGAAGGAGCCGTAAGTTTTCCTTTTCAGAAAAAGCTTCTGCCGAGAGTGAGCACCGTGACATGCTAGTCTCTGGGAAAGCAGAGATCCCCAGTGCTGTTGTGCCTGTGGATAGGCTGCAGAGGGATAGTGAATACCAGCAAGATCTTTCAGGGCTGGCTCCTTCCTTGTGGGAGAAGGAGCCATAAGTTTGCCTTTTCAGAAAAAGCTTCTGCCGAGAGTGAGCACCGTGACATGCTAGTCTCTGGGAAAGCAGAGATCCCCAGTGCTGTTGTGCCTGTGGATAAGGTGCAGAGGGATAGTGAATACCAGCAAGATCTTTCAGGGCTGGCCCCTTCCTTGTGGGAGAAGGAGCCGTAAGTTTTCCTTTACAGAAAAAGCTTCTGCCGAGAGTGAGCACCGTGACATGCTGAGTCTCTGGGAAAGCAGAGATCCCCAGTGCTGTTGTGCCTGTGGATAGGCTGCAGAGGGATAGTGAATACCAGCAAGATCTTTCAGGGCTGGCCCCTTCCTTGTGGGAGAAGGAGCCGTAAGTTTTCCTTTTCAGAAAAAGCTTCTGCCGAGAACGAGCACCGTGACATGCTAGTCTCTGGGAAAGCAGAGATCCCCAGTGCTGTTGTGCCTGTGGATAAGGTGCAGAGGGATAGTGAATACCAGCAAGATCTTTCAGGGCTGGCTCCTTCCTTGTGGGAGAAGGAGCCGTAAGTTTGCCTTTTCAGAAAAAGCTTCTGCCGAGAGTGAGCACCGTGACATGCTGAGTCTCTGGGAAAGCAGAGATCCCCAGTGCTGTTGTGCCTGTGGATAGGCTGCAGAGGGATAGTGAATACCAGCAAGATCTTTCAGGGCTGGCCCCTTCCTTGTGGGAGAAGGAGCCGTAAGTTTTCCTTTTCAGAAAAAGCTTCTGCCGAGAGTGAGCACCGTGAGATGCTGAGTCTCTGGGAAAGCAGAGATCCCCAGTGCTGTTGTGCCTGTGGATAGGCTGCAGAGGGATAGTGAATACCAGCAAGATCTTTCAGGGCTGGCCCCTTCCTTGTGGGAGAAGGAGCCGTAAGTTTTCCTTTTCAGAAAAAGCTTCTGCCGAGAGTGAGCACCGTGACATGCTAGTCTCTGGGAAAGCAGAGATCCCCAGTGCTGTTGTGCCTGTGGATAGGCTGCAGAGGGATAGTGAATACCAGCAAGATCTTTCAGGGCTGGCTCCTTCCTTGTGGGAGAAGGAGCCAGAGGATTGCCTTTTCAGAAAAAGCTTCTGCCGAGAGTGAGCACCGTGACATGCTAGTCTCTGGGAAAGCAGAGATCCCCAGTGCTGTTGTGCCTGTGGATAGGCTGCAGAGGGATAGTGAATACCAGCAAGATCTTTCAGGGCTGGCTCCTTCCTTGTGGGAGAAGGAGCCAGAGGATTGCCTTTTCAGAAAAAGCTTCTGCCGAGAGTGAGCACCGTGAAATGCTGAGTCTCTGGGAAAGCAGAGATCCCCAGTGCTGTTGTGCCTGTGGATAGGCTGCAGAGGGATAGTGAATACCAGCAAGATCTTTCAGGGCTGGCTCCTTCCTTGTGGGAGAAGGAGCCATAAGTTTGCCTTTTCAGAAAAAGCTTCTGCCGAGAGTGAGCACCGTGAGATGCTGAGTCTCTGGGAAAGCAGAGATCCCCAGTGCTGTTGTGCCTGTGGATAGGCTGCAGAGGGATAGTGAATACCAGCAAGATCTTTCAGGGCTGGCCCCTTCCTTGTGGGAGAAGGAGCCAGACGTTTGCCTTTTCAGAAATAGTTTCTGCCTAGAAAGAGCACCGTGACATGCTGAGTCTCTGGGAAAGCAGAGATCCCCAGTGCTGTTGTGCCTGTGGATAGGCTGCAGAGGGATAGTGAATACCAGCAAGATCTTTCAGGGCTGGCTCCTTCCTTGTGGGAGAAGGAGCCGTAAGTTTGCCTTTTCAGAAAAAGCTTCTGCCGAGAGTGAGCACCGTGACATGCTGAGTCTCTGGGAAAGCAGAGATCCCCAGTGCTGTTGTGCCTGTGGATAAGGTGCAGAGGGATAGTGAATACCAGCAAGATCTTTCAGGGCTGGCTCCTTCCTTGTGGGAGAAGGAGCCATAAGTTTGCCTTTTCAGAAAAAGCTTCTGCCGAGAACGAGCACCGTGACATGCTGAGTCTCTGGGAAAGCAGAGATCCCCAGTGCTGTTGTGCCTGTGGATAGGCTGCAGAGGGATAGTGAATACCAGCAAGATCTTTCAGGGCTGGCCCCTTCCTTGTGGGAGAAGGAGCCGTAAGTTTTCCTTTTCAGAAAAAGCTTCTGCCGAGAGTGAGCACCGTGACATGCTAGTCTCTGGGAAAGCAGAGATCCCCAGTGCTGTTGTGCCTGTGGATAGGCTGCAGAGGGATAGTGAATACCAGCAAGATCTTTCAGGGCTGGCCCCTTCCTTGTGGGAGAAGGAGCCGTAAGTTTTCCTTTTCAGAAAAAGCTTCTGCCGAGAGTGAGCACCGTGACATGCTGAGTCTCTGGGAAAGCAGAGATCCCCAGTGCTGTTGTGCCTGTGGATAGGCTGCAGAGGGATAGTGAATACCAGCAAGATCTTTCAGGGCTGGCACCTTCCTTGTGGGAGAAGCAGCCAGAGGATTGCCTTTTCAGAAAAAGCTTCTGCCGAGAGTGAGCACCGTGACATGCTGAGTCTCTGGGAAAGCAGAGATCCCCAGTGCTGTTGTGCCTGTGGATAGGCTGCAGAGGGATAGTGAATACCAGCAAGATCTTTCAGGGCTGGCCCCTTCCTTGTGGGAGAAGGAGCCGTAAGTTTGCCTTTTCAGAAAAAGCTTCTGCCGAGAGTGAGCACCGTGACATGCTAGTCTCTGGGAAAGCAGAGATCCCCAGTGCTGTTGTGCCTGTGGATAAGGTGCAGAGGGATAGTGAATACCAGCAAGATCTTTCAGGGCTGGCTCCTTCCTTGTGGGAGAAGGAGCCATAAGTTTGCCTTTTCAGAAAAAGCTTCTGCCGAGAACGAGCACCGTGACACGCTGAGTCTCTGGGAAAGCAGAGATCCCCAGTGCTGTTGTGCCTGTGGATAGGCTGCAGAGGGATAGTGAATACCAGCAAGATCTTTCAGGGCTGCCCCCTTCCTTGTGGGAGAAGGAGCCAGACGTTTGCCTTTTCAGAAATAGTTTCTGCCTATAAAGAGCACCGTGACATGCTGAGTCTCTGGGGAAGCAGAGATCCCCAGTGCTGTTGTGCCTGTGGATAGGCTGCAGAGGGATAGTGAATACCAGCAAGATCTTTCAGGGCTGGCTCCTTCCTTGTGGGAGAAGGAGCCATAAGTTTGCCTTTTCAGAAAAAGCTTCTGCCGAGAGTGAGCACCGTGACATGCTGAGTCTCTGGGAAAGCAGAGATCCCCAGTGCTGTTGTGCCTGTGGATAGGCTGCAGAGGGATAGTGAATACCAGCAAGATCTTTCAGGGCTGGCACCTTCCTTGTGGGAGAAGCAGCCAGAGGATTGCCTTTTCAGAAAAAGCTTCTGCCGAGAGTGAGCACCGTGACATGCTGAGTCTCTGGGAAAGCAGAGATCCCCAGTGCTGTTGTGCCTGTGGATAGGCTGCAGAGGGATAGTGAATACCAGCAAGATCTTTCAGGGCTGGCACCTTCCTTGTGGGAGAAGGAGCCGTAAGTTTTCCTTTTCAGAAAAAGCTTCTGCCGAGAGTGAGCACCGTGACATGAGTGAATACCAGCAAGATCTTTCAGGGCTGGCACCTTCCTTGTGGGAGAAGGAGCCGTAAGTTTGTCTTTTCAAAAAAAGCTTCTGCCGAGAGTGAGCACCGTGACATGCTGAGTCTCTGGGAAAGCAGAGATCCCCAGGGCTGTTGTGCCTGTGGATAGGCTGCAGAGGGATAGTGAATACCAGCAAGATCTTTCAGGGCTGGCTCCTTCCTTGTGGGAGAAGGAGCCGTAAGTTTTCCTTTACAGAAAAAGCTTCTGCCGAGAGTGAGCACCGTGACATGCTGAGTCTCTGGGAAAGCAGAGATCCCCAGTGCTGTTGTGCCTGAGGATAGGCTGCAGAGGGATAGTGAATACCAGCAAGATCTTTCAGGGCTGGCCCCTTCCTTGTGGGAGAAGGAGCCGTAAGTTTTCCTTTTCAGAAAAAGCTTCTGCCGAGAGTGAGCACCGTGACATGCTAGTCTCTGGGAAAGCAGAGATCCCCAGTGCTGTTGTGCCTGTGGATAAGGTGCAGAGGGATAGTGAATACCAGCAAGATCTTTCAGGGCTGGCACCTTCCTTGTGGGAGAAGGAGCCGTAAGTTTGTCTTTTCAAAAAAAGCTTCTGCCGAGAGTGAGCACCGTGACATGCTGAGTCTCTGGGAAAGCAGAGATCCCCAGTGCTGTTGTGCCTGAGGATAGGCTGCAGAGGGATAGTGAATACCAGCAAGATCTTTCAGGGCTGGCTCCTTCCTTGTGGGAGAAGGAGCCGTAAGTTTTCCTTTTCAGAAAAAGCTTCTGCCGAGAGTGAGCACCGTGACATGCTGAGTCTCTGGGAAAGCAGAGATCCCCAGTGCTGTTGTGCCTGTGGATAGGCTGCAGAGGGATAGTGAATACCAGCAAGATCTTTCAGGGCTGGCCCCTTCCTTGTGGGAGAAGGAGCCGTAAGTTTGTCTTTTCAAAAAAAGCTTCTGCCGAGAGTGAGCACCGTGACATGCTAGTCTCTGGGAAAGCAGAGATCCCCAGTGCTGTTGTGCCTGTGGATAAGGTGCAGAGGGATAGTGAATACCAGCAAGATCTTTCAGGGCTGGCACCTTCCTTGTGGGAGAAGGAGCCGTAAGTTTGTCTTTTCAAAAAAAGCTTCTGCCGAGAGTGAGCACCGCGACATGCTGAGTCTCTGGGAAAGCAGAGATCCCCAGGGCTGTTGTGCCTGTGCATAGGCTGGAGTGGGCGGTGAAGACCACAAAATCTTTCAGGGCTGGCACTTTCCTTTCGGGAGAAGGAGCCAGACGTTTGCCTTTTCAGAAATAGTTTCTGCCTAGAAAGAGCACCGTGACATGCTGAGTCTCTGGGAAAGCAGAGATCCCCAGTGCTGTTGTGCCTGTGGATAGGCTGCAGAGGGATACTAAAGATCAGCAATTTCTTTCAGGGCTGGCACCTTCCTTGTGGGAGAAGGAGCCAGAGGATTGCCTTTTCAGAAAAAGCTTCTGCCGAGAGTGAGCACCGTGACATGCTGAGTCTCTGGGAAAGCAGAGATCCCCAGTGCTGTTGTGCCTGTGGATAGGCTGCAGAGGGATAGTGAATACCAGCAAGATCTTTCAGGGCTGGCACCTTCCTTGTGGGAGAAGGAGCCATAAGTTTGCCTTTTCAGAAAAAGCTTCTGCCGAGAGTGAGCACCGTGACATGCTGAGTCTCTGGGAAAGCAGAGATCCCCAGTGCTGTTGTGCCTGTGGATAGGCTGCAGAGGGATAGTGAATACCAGCAAGATCTTTCAGGGCTGGCCCCTTCCTTGTGGGAGAAGGAGCCGTAAGTTTTCCTTTTCAGAAAAAGCTTCTGCCGAGAGTGAGCACCGTGACATGCTGAGTCTCTGGGAAAGCAGAGATCCCCAGTGCTGTTGTGCCTGTGGATAAGGTGCAGAGGGATAGTGAATACCAGCAAGATCTTTCAGGGCTGGCACCTTCCTTGTGGGAGAAGGAGCCGTAAGTTTTCCTTTTCAGAAAAAGCTTCTGCCGAGAGTGAGCACCGTGACATGCTGAGTCTCTGGGAAAGCAGAGATCCCCAGGGCTGTTGTGCCTGTGCATAGGCTGTAGGGGGCGGTGAAGACCACAAAATCTTTCAGGCCTGGCACTTTCCTTTCGGGAGAAGGAGCCAGACGTTTTCCTTTTCAGAAAAAGCTTCTGCCGAGAGTGAGCACCGTGACATGCTGAGTCTCTGGGAAAGCAGAGATCCCCAGTGCTGTTGTGCCTGTGGATAGGCTGCAGAGGGATAGTGAATACCAGCAAGATCTTTCAGGGCTGGCACCTTCCTTGTGGGAGAAGGAGCCGTAAGTTTGTCTTTTCAAAAAAAGCTTCTGCCGAGAGTGAGCACCGTGACATGCTGAGTCTCTGGGAAAGCAGAGATCCCCAGGGCTGTTGTGCCTGTGGATAGGCTGCAGAGGGATAGTGAATACCAGCAAGATCTTTCAGGGCTGGCTCCTTCCTTGTGGGAGAAGGAGCCGTAAGTTTTCTTTTTCAGAAAAAGCTTCTGCCGAGAGTGAGCACCGTGACATGCTGAGTCTCTGGGAAAGCAGAGATCCCCAGTGCTGTTGTGCCTGAGGATAGGCTGCAGAGGGATAGTGAATACCAGCAAGATCTTTCAGGGCTGGCCCCTTCCTTGTGGGAGAAGGAGCCGTAAGTTTTCCTTTTCAGAAAAAGCTTCTGCCGAGAGTGAGCACCGTGACATGCTAGTCTCTGGGAAAGCAGAGATCCTCAGTGCTGTTGTGCCTGTGGATAAGGTGGAGAGGGATAGTGAATACCAGCAAGATCTTTCAGGGCTGGCACCTTCCTTGTGGGAGAAGGAGCCGTAAGTTTGTCTTTTCAAAAAAAGCTTCTGCCGAGAGTGAGCACCGTGACATGCTGAGTCTCTGGGAAAGCAGAGATCCCCAGTGCTGTTGTGCCTGTGGATAGGCTGCAGAGGGATAGTGAATACCAGCAAGATCTTTCAGGGCTGGCACCTTCCTTGTGGGAGAAGCAGCCAGAGGATTGCCTTTTCAGAAAAAGCTTCTGCCGAGAGTGAGCACCGTGACATGCTGAGTCTCTGGGAAAGCAGAGATCCCCAGTGCTGTTGTGCCTGTGGATAGGCTGCAGAGGGATAGTGAATACCAGCAAGATCTTTCAGGGCTGGCCCCTTCCTTGTGGGAGAAGGAGCCGTAAGTTTGCCTTTTCAGAAAAAGCTTCTGCCGAGAGTGAGCACCGTGACATGCTAGTCTCTGGGAAAGCAGAGATCCCCAGTGCTGTTGTGCCTGTGGATAAGGTGCAGAGGGATAGTGAATACCAGCAAGATCTTTCAGGGCTGGCTCCTTCCTTGTGGGAGAAGGAGCCATAAGTTTGCCTTTTCAGAAAAAGCTTCTGCCGAGAACGAGCACCGTGACACGCTGAGTCTCTGGGAAAGCAGAGATCCCCAGTGCTGTTGTGCCTGTGGATAGGCTGCAGAGGGATAGTGAATACCAGCAAGATCTTTCAGGGCTGCCCCCTTCCTTGTGGGAGAAGGAGCCAGACGTTTGCCTTTTCAGAAATAGTTTCTGCCTATAAAGAGCACCGTGACATGCTGAGTCTCTGGGGAAGCAGAGATCCCCAGTGCTGTTGTGCCTGTGGATAGGCTGCAGAGGGATAGTGAATACCAGCAAGATCTTTCAGGGCTGGCTCCTTCCTTGTGGGAGAAGGAGCCATAAGTTTGCCTTTTCAGAAAAAGCTTCTGCCGAGAGTGAGCACCGTGACATGCTGAGTCTCTGGGAAAGCAGAGATCCCCAGTGCTGTTGTGCCTGTGGATAGGCTGCAGAGGGATAGTGAATACCAGCAAGATCTTTCAGGGCTGGCACCTTCCTTGTGGGAGAAGCAGCCAGAGGATTGCCTTTTCAGAAAAAGCTTCTGCCGAGAGTGAGCACCGTGACATGCTGAGTCTCTGGGAAAGCAGAGATCCCCAGTGCTGTTGTGCCTGTGGATAGGCTGCAGAGGGATAGTGAATACCAGCAAGATCTTTCAGGGCTGGCACCTTCCTTGTGGGAGAAGGAGCCGTAAGTTTTCCTTTTCAGAAAAAGCTTCTGCCGAGAGTGAGCACCGTGACATGAGTGAATACCAGCAAGATCTTTCAGGGCTGGCACCTTCCTTGTGGGAGAAGGAGCCGTAAGTTTGTCTTTTCAAAAAAAGCTTCTGCCGAGAGTGAGCACCGTGACATGCTGAGTCTCTGGGAAAGCAGAGATCCCCAGGGCTGTTGTGCCTGTGGATAGGCTGCAGAGGGATAGTGAATACCAGCAAGATCTTTCAGGGCTGGCTCCTTCCTTGTGGGAGAAGGAGCCGTAAGTTTTCCTTTACAGAAAAAGCTTCTGCCGAGAGTGAGCACCGTGACATGCTGAGTCTCTGGGAAAGCAGAGATCCCCAGTGCTGTTGTGCCTGAGGATAGGCTGCAGAGGGATAGTGAATACCAGCAAGATCTTTCAGGGCTGGCCCCTTCCTTGTGGGAGAAGGAGCCGTAAGTTTTCCTTTTCAGAAAAAGCTTCTGCCGAGAGTGAGCACCGTGACATGCTAGTCTCTGGGAAAGCAGAGATCCCCAGTGCTGTTGTGCCTGTGGATAAGGTGCAGAGGGATAGTGAATACCAGCAAGATCTTTCAGGGCTGGCACCTTCCTTGTGGGAGAAGGAGCCGTAAGTTTGTCTTTTCAAAAAAAGCTTCTGCCGAGAGTGAGCACCGTGACATGCTGAGTCTCTGGGAAAGCAGAGATCCCCAGTGCTGTTGTGCCTGAGGATAGGCTGCAGAGGGATAGTGAATACCAGCAAGATCTTTCAGGGCTGGCTCCTTCCTTGTGGGAGAAGGAGCCGTAAGTTTTCCTTTTCAGAAAAAGCTTCTGCCGAGAGTGAGCACCGTGACATGCTGAGTCTCTGGGAAAGCAGAGATCCCCAGTGCTGTTGTGCCTGTGGATAGGCTGCAGAGGGATAGTGAATACCAGCAAGATCTTTCAGGGCTGGCCCCTTCCTTGTGGGAGAAGGAGCCGTAAGTTTGTCTTTTCAAAAAAAGCTTCTGCCGAGAGTGAGCACCGTGACATGCTAGTCTCTGGGAAAGCAGAGATCCCCAGTGCTGTTGTGCCTGTGGATAAGGTGCAGAGGGATAGTGAATACCAGCAAGATCTTTCAGGGCTGGCACCTTCCTTGTGGGAGAAGGAGCCGTAAGTTTGTCTTTTCAAAAAAAGCTTCTGCCGAGAGTGAGCACCGCGACATGCTGAGTCTCTGGGAAAGCAGAGATCCCCAGGGCTGTTGTGCCTGTGCATAGGCTGGAGTGGGCGGTGAAGACCACAAAATCTTTCAGGGCTGGCACTTTCCTTTCGGGAGAAGGAGCCAGACGTTTGCCTTTTCAGAAATAGTTTCTGCCTAGAAAGAGCACCGTGACATGCTGAGTCTCTGGGAAAGCAGAGATCCCCAGTGCTGTTGTGCCTGTGGATAGGCTGCAGAGGGATACTAAAGATCAGCAATTTCTTTCAGGGCTGGCACCTTCCTTGTGGGAGAAGGAGCCAGAGGATTGCCTTTTCAGAAAAAGCTTCTGCCGAGAGTGAGCACCGTGACATGCTGAGTCTCTGGGAAAGCAGAGATCCCCAGTGCTGTTGTGCCTGTGGATAGGCTGCAGAGGGATAGTGAATACCAGCAAGATCTTTCAGGGCTGGCACCTTCCTTGTGGGAGAAGGAGCCATAAGTTTGCCTTTTCAGAAAAAGCTTCTGCCGAGAGTGAGCACCGTGACATGCTGAGTCTCTGGGAAAGCAGAGATCCCCAGTGCTGTTGTGCCTGTGGATAGGCTGCAGAGGGATAGTGAATACCAGCAAGATCTTTCAGGGCTGGCCCCTTCCTTGTGGGAGAAGGAGCCGTAAGTTTTCCTTTTCAGAAAAAGCTTCTGCCGAGAGTGAGCACCGTGACATGCTGAGTCTCTGGGAAAGCAGAGATCCCCAGTGCTGTTGTGCCTGTGGATAGGGTGCAGAGGGATAGTGAATACCAGCAAGATCTTTCAGGGCTGGCACCTTCCTTGTGGGAGAAGGAGCCGTAAGTTTTCCTTTTCAGAAAAAGCTTCTGCCGAGAGTGAGCACCGTGACATGCTGAGTCTCTGGGAAAGCAGAGATCCCCAGGGCTGTTGTGCCTGTGCATAGGCTGTAGGGGGCGGTGAAGACCACAAAATCTTTCAGGCCTGGCACTTTCCTTTCGGGAGAAGGAGCCAGACGTTTTCCTTTTCAGAAAAAGCTTCTGCCGAGAGTGAGCACCGTGACATGCTGAGTCTCTGGGAAAGCAGAGATCCCCAGTGCTGTTGTGCCTGTGGATAGGCTGCAGAGGGATAGTGAATACCAGCAAGATCTTTCAGGGCTGGCACCTTCCTTGTGGGAGAAGGAGCCGTAAGTTTGTCTTTTCAAAAAAAGCTTCTGCCGAGAGTGAGCACCGTGACATGCTGAGTCTCTGGGAAAGCAGAGATCCCCAGGGCTGTTGTGCCTGTGGATAGGCTGCAGAGGGATAGTGAATACCAGCAAGATCTTTCAGGGCTGGCTCCTTCCTTGTGGGAGAAGGAGCCGTAAGTTTTCTTTTTCAGAAAAAGCTTCTGCCGAGAGTGAGCACCGTGACATGCTGAGTCTCTGGGAAAGCAGAGATCCCCAGTGCTGTTGTGCCTGAGGATAGGCTGCAGAGGGATAGTGAATACCAGCAAGATCTTTCAGGGCTGGCCCCTTCCTTGTGGGAGAAGGAGCCGTAAGTTTTCCTTTTCAGAAAAAGCTTCTGCCGAGAGTGAGCACCGTGACATGCTAGTCTCTGGGAAAGCAGAGATCCTCAGTGCTGTTGTGCCTGTGGATAAGGTGGAGAGGGATAGTGAATACCAGCAAGATCTTTCAGGGCTGGCACCTTCCTTGTGGGAGAAGGAGCCGTAAGTTTGTCTTTTCAAAAAAAGCTTCTGCCGAGAGTGAGCACCGTGACATGCTGAGTCTCTGGGAAAGCAGAGATCCCCAGTGCTGTTGTGCCTGTGGATAGGCTGCAGAGGGATAGTGAATACCAGCAAGATCTTTCAGGGCTGGCACCTTCCTTGTGGGAGAAGGAGCCATAAGTTTGCCTTTTCAGAAAAAGCTTCTGCCGAGAACGAGCACCGTGACATGCTGAGTCTCTGGGAAAGCAGAGATCCCCAGTGCTGTTGTGCCTGTGGATAGGCTGCAGAGGGATAGTGAATACCAGCAAGATCTTTCAGGGCTGGCACCTTCCTTGTGGGAGAAGGAGCTGTAATTTTGTCTTTTCAGAAAAAGCTTCTGCCGAGAGTGAGCACTGTGACATGCTGAGTCTCTGGGAAAGCAGAGATCCCCAGTGCTGTTGTGCCTGAGGATAGGCTGCAGAGGGATAGTGAATACCAGCAAGATCTTTCAGGGCTGGCTCCTTCCTTGTGGGAGAAGGAGCCGTAAGTTTTCCTTTTCAGAAAAAGCTTCTGCCGAGAGTGAGCACCGTGACATGCTGAGTCTCTGGGAAAGCAGAGATCCCCAGTGCTGTTGTGCCTGTGGATAGGCTGCAGAGGGATAGTGAATACCAGCAAGATCTTTCAGGGCTGGCCCCTTCCTTGTGGGAGAAGGAGCCGTAAGTTTTCCTTTTCAGAAAAAGCTTCTGCCGAGAGTGAGCACCGTGACATGCTAGTCTCTGGGAAAGCAGAGATCCCCAGTGCTGTTGTGCGTGTGGATAAGGTGCAGAGGGATAGTGAATACCAGCAAGATCTTTCAGGGCTGGCACCTTCCTTGTGGGAGAAGGAGCCGTAAGTTTTCCTTTTCAGAAAAAGCTTCTGCCGAGAGTGAGCACCGTGACATGCTGAGTCTCTGGGAAAGCAGAGATCCCCAGGGCTGTTGTGCCTGTGCATAGGCTGGAGTGGGCGGTGAAGACCACAAAATCTTTCAGGGCTGGCACTTTCCTTTCGGGAGAAGGAGCCAGACGTTTGCCTTTTCAGAAATAGTTTCTGCCTAGAAAGAGCACCGTGACATGCTGAGTCTCTGGGAAAGCAGAGATCCCCAGTGCTGTTGTGCCTGTGGATAGGCTGCAGAGGGATACTGAAGATCAGCAATTTCTTTCAGGGCTGGCACCTTCCTTGTGGGAGAAGGAGCCAGAGGATTGCCTTTTCAGAAAAAGCTTCTGCCGAGAGTGAGCACCGTGACATGCTGAGTCTCTGGGAAAGCAGAGATCCCCAGGGCTGTTGTGCCTGTGGATAGGCTGCAGAGGGATAGTGAATACCAGCAAGATCTTTCAGGGCTGGCACCTTCCTTGTGGGAAAAGGAGCCATAAGTTTGCCTTTTCAGAAAAAGCTTCTGCCGAGAGTGAGCACCGTGACATGCTGAGTCTCTGGGAAAGCAGAGATCCCCAGTGCTGTTGTGCCTGTGGATAGGCTGCAGAGGGATAGTGAATACCAGCAAGATCTTTCAGGGCTGGCCCCTTCCTTGTGGGAGAAGGAGCCGTAAGTTTTCCTTTTCAGAAAAAGCTTCTGCCGAGAGTGAGCACCGTGACATGCTAGTCTCTGGGAAAGCAGAGATCCCCAGTGCTGTTGTGCCTGTGGATAAGGTGCAGAGGGATAGTGAATACCAGCAAGATCTTTCAGGGCTGGCACCTTCCTTGTGGGAGAAGGAGCCGTAAGTTTTCCTTTTCAGAAAAAGCTTCTGCCGAGAGTGAGCACCGTGACATGCTGAGTCTCTGGGAAAGCAGAGATCCCCAGGGCTGTTGTGCCTGTGCATAGGCTGTAGGGGGCGGTGAAGACCACAAAATCTTTCAGGGCTGGCACTTTCCTTTCGGGAGAAGGAGCCAGACGTTTTCCTTTTCAGAAAAAGCTTCTGCCGAGAGTGAGCACCGTGACATGCTGAGTCTCTGGGAAAGCAGAGATCCCCAGTGCTGTTGTGCCTGTGGATAGGCTGCAGAGGGATAGTGAATACCAGCAAGATCTTTCAGGGCTGGCTCCTTCCTTGTGGGAGAAGGAGCCGTAAGTTTTCCTTTTCAGAAAAAGCTTCTGCCGAGAGTGAGCACCGTGACATGCTGAGTCTCTGGGAAAGCAGAGATCCCCAGTGCTGTTGTGCCTGAGGATAGGCTGCAGAGGGATAGTGAATACCAGCAAGATCTTTCAGGGCTGGCCCCTTCCTTGTGGGAGAAGGAGCCGTAAGTTTGCCTTTTCAGAAAAAGCTTCTGCCGAGAGTGAGCACCGTGACATGCTAGTCTCTGGGAAAGAAGAGATCCCCAGTGCTGTTGTGCCTGTGGATAAGGTGCAGAGGGATAGTGAATACCAGCAAGATCTTTCAGGGCTGGCACCTTCCTTGTGGGAGAAGGAGCCGTAAGTTTGTCTTTTCAAAAAAAGCTTCTGCCGAGAGTGAGCACCGTGACATGCTGAGTCTCTGGGAAAGCAGAGATCCCCAGTGCTGTTGTGCCTGAGGATAGGCTGCAGACGGATAGTGAATACCAGCAAGATCTTTCAGGGCTGGCTCCTTCCTTGTGGGAGAAGGAGCCGTAAGTTTTCCTTTTCAGAAAAAGCTTCTGCCGAGAGTGAGCACCGTGACATGCTGAGTCTCTGGGAAAGCAGAGATCCCCAGTGCTGTTGTGCCTGTGGATAGGCTGCAGAGGGATAGTGAATACCAGCAAGATCTTTCAGGGCTGGCCCCTTCCTTGTGGGAGAAGGAGCCGTAAGTTTGTCTTTTCAAAAAAAACTTCTGCCGAGAGTGAGCACCGTGACATGCTGAGTCTCTGGGAAGCAGAGATTCCCAGGGCTGTTGTGCCTGTGCATAGGCTGGAGTGGGCGGTGAAGACCACAAAATCTTTCAGGGCTGGCACTTTCCTTTCGGGAGAAGGAGCCAGACGTTTGCCTTTTCAGAAATAGTTTCTGCCTAGAAAGAGCACCGTGACATGCTGAGTCTCTGGGAAAGCAGAGATCCCCAGTGCTGTTGTGCCTGTGGATAGGCTGCAGAGGGATACTGAAGATCAGCAATTTCTTTCAGGGCTGGCACCTTCCTTGTGGGAGAAGGAGCCAGAGGATTGCCTTTTCAGAAAAAGCTTCTGCCGAGAGTGAGCACCGTGACATGCTGAGTCTCTGGGAAAGCAGAGATCCCCAGGGCTGTTGTGCCTGTGGATAGGCTGCAGAGGGATAGTGAATACCAGCAAGATCTTTCAGGGCTGGCACCTTCCTTGTGGGAGAAGGAGCCATAAGTTTGCCTTTTCAGAAAAAGCTTCTGCCGAGAGTGAGCACCGTGACATGCTGAGTCTCTGGGAAAGCAGAGATCCCCAGTGCTGTTGTGCCTGTGGATAGGCTGCAGAGGGATAGTGAATACCAGCAAGATCTTTCAGGGCTGGCCCCTTCCTTGTGGGAGAAGGAGCCGTAAGTTTTCCTTTTCAGAAAAAGCTTCTGCCGAGAGTGAGCACCGTGACATGCTAGACTCTGGGAAAGCAGAGATCCCCAGTGCTGTTGTGCCTGTGGATAAGGTGCAGAGGGATAGTGAATACCAGCAAGATCTTTCAGGGCTGGCACCTTCCTTGTGGGAGAAGGAGCCGTAAGTTTTCCTTTTCAGAAAAAGCTTCTGCCGAGAGTGAGCACCGTGACATGCTGAGTCTCTGGGAAAGCAGAAATCCCCAGGGCTGTTGTGCCTGTGCATAGGCTGGAGGGGGCGGTGAAGACCAAAAAATCTTTCAGGGCTGGCACTTTCCTTTCGGGAGAAGGAGCCAGACGCTTTCCTTTTCAGAAAAAGCTTCTGCCGAGAGTGAGCACCGTGACATGCTGAGTCTCTGGGAAAGCAGAGATTCCCAGGGCTGTTGTGCCTGTGGATAGGCTGCAGAGGGATAGTGAATACCAGCAAGATCTTTCAGGGCTGGCTCCTTCCTTGTGGGAGAAGGAGCCGTAAGTTTTCCTTTTCAGAAAAAGCTTCTGCCGAGAGTGAGCACCGTGACATGCTGAGTCTCTGGGAAAGCAGAGATCCCCAGTGCTGTTGTGCCTGTGGATAGGCTGCAGAGGGATAGTGAATACCAGCAAGATCTTTCAGGGCTGGCACCTTCCTTGTGGGAGAAGGAGCCGTAAGTTTGCCTTTTCAGAAAAAGCTTCTGCCGAGAGTGAGCACCGTGACATGCTGAGTCTCTGGGAAAGCAGAGATCCCCAGTGCTGTTGTGCCTGTGGATAGGCTGCAGAGGGATAGTGAATACCAGCAAGATCTTTCAGGGCTGGCACCTTCCTTGTGGGAGAAGGAGCCAGAGGATTGCCTTTTCAGAAAAAGCTTCTGCCGAGAGTGAGCACCGTGACATGCTGAGTCTCTGGGAAAGCAGAGATCCCCAGTGCTGTTGTGCCTGTGGATAGGCTGCAGAGGGATAGTGAATACAAGCAAGATCTTTCAGGGCTGGCTCCTTCCTTGTGGGAGAAGGAGCCATAATTTTGCCTTTTCAGAAAAAGCTTCTGCCGAGAGTGAGCACCGTGACATGCTGAGTCTCTGGGAAAGCAGAGATCCCCAGTGCTGTTGTGCCTGTGGATAGGCTGCAGAGGGATAGTGAATACCAGCAAGATCTTTCAGGGCTGGCACCTTCCTTGTGGGAGAAGGAGCCAGAGGTTTGCCTTTTCAGAAAAAGCTTCTGCCGAGAGTGAGCACCGTGACATGCTGAGTCTCTGGGAAAGCAGAGATCCCCAGTGCTGTTGTGCCTGTAGATAGGCTGCAGAGGGATAGTGAATACCAGCAAGATCTTTCAGGGCTGGCACCTTCCTTGTGGGAGAAGGAGCCAGAGGATTGCTTTTTCAGAAGAAGCTTCAGCCGAGAGTGAGCACCGTGACATGCTGAGTCTCTGGGAAAGCAGAGATCCCCAGTGCTGTTGTGCCTGTGGATAGGCTGCAGAGAGATAGTGAATACCAGCAAGATCTTTCAGGTCTGGCCCCTTCCTTGTGGGAGAAGGAGCCGTAAGTTTTCCTTTTCAGAAAAAGCTTCTGCCGAGAGTGAGCACCGTGACATGCTAGACTCTGGGAAAGCAGAGATCCCCAGTGCTGTTGTGCCTGTGGATAAGGTGCAGAGGGATAGTGAATACCAGCAAGATCTTTCAGGGCTGGCACCTTCCTTGTGGGAGAAGGAGCCGTAAGTTTTCCTTTTCAGAAAAAGCTTCTGCCGAGAGTGAGCACCGTGACATGCTGAGTCTCTGGGAAAGCAGAAATCCCCAGGGCTGTTGTGCCTGTGCATAGGCTGGAGGGGGCGGTGAAGACCACAAAATCTTTCAGGGCTGGCACTTTCCTTTCGGGAGAAGGAGCCAGACGCTTTCCTTTTCAGAAAAAGCTTCTGCCGAGAGTGAGCACCGTGACATGCTGAGTCTCTGGGAAAGCAGAGATCCCCAGTGCTGTTGTGCCTGTGGATAGGCTGCACAGGGATAGTGAATACCAGCAAGATCTTTCAGGGCTGGCCCCTTCCTTGTGGGAGAAGGAGCCGTAAGTTTTCCTTTTCAGAAAAAGCTTCTGCCGAGAGTGAGCACCGTGACATGCTGAGTCTCTGGGAAAGCAGAGATCCCCAGTGCTGTTGTGCCTGTGGATAGGCTGCAGAGGGATAGTGAATACCAGCAAGATCTTTCAGGGCTGGCACCTTCCTTGTGGGAGAAGGAGCCAGAGGATTGCTTTTTCAGAAGAAGCTTCAGCCGAGAGTGAGCACCGTGACATGCTGAGTCTCTGGGAAAGCAGAGATCCCCAGTGCTGTTGTGCCTGTGGATAGGCTGCAGAGGGATAGTGAATACCAGCAAGATCTTTCAGGTCTGGCCCCTTCCTTGTGGGAGAAGGAGCCGTAAGTTTTCCTTTTCAGAAAAAGCTTCTGCCGAGAGTGAGCACCGTGACATGCTAGACTCTGGGAAAGCAGAGATCCCCAGTGCTGTTGTGCCTGTGGATAAGGTGCAGAGGGATAGTGAATACCAGCAAGATCTTTCAGGGCTGGCACCTTCCTTGTGGGAGAAGGAGCCGTAAGTTTTCCTTTTCAGAAAAAGCTTCTGCCGAGAGTGAGCACCGTGACATGCTGAGTCTCTGGGAAAGCAGAGATCCCCAGGGCTGTTGTGCCTGTGCATAGGCTGTAGGGGGCGGTGAAGACCACAAAATCTTTCAGGGCTGGCACTTTCCTTTCGGGAGAAGGAGCCAGACGTTTTCCTTTTCAGAAAAAGCTTCTGCCGAGAGTGAGCACCGTGACATGCTGAGTCTCTGGGAAAGCAGAGATCCCCAGTGCTGTTGTGCCTGTGGATAGGCTGCAGAGGGATAGTGAATACCAGCAAGATCTTTCAGGGCTGGCTCCTTCCTTGTGGGAGAAGGAGCCGTAAGTTTTCCTTTTCAGAAAAAGCTTCTGCCGAGAGTGAGCACCGTGACATGCTGAGTCTCTGGGAAAGCAGAGATCCCCAGTGCTGTTGTGCCTGAGGATAGGCTGCAGAGGGATAGTGAATACCAGCAAGATCTTTCAGGGCTGGCCCCTTCCTTGTGGGAGAAGGAGCCGTAAGTTTTCCTTTTCAGAAAAAGCTTCTGCCGAGAGTGAGCACCGTGACATGCTAGTCTCTGGGAAAGAAGAGATCCCCAGTGCTGTTGTGCCTGTGGATAAGGTGCAGAGGGATAGTGAATACCAGCAAGATCTTTCAGGGCTGGCACCTTCCTTGTGGGAGAAGGAGCCGTAAGTTTGTCTTTTCAAAAAAAGCTTCTGCCGAGAGTGAGCACCGTGACATGCTGAGTCTCTGGGAAAGCAGAGATCCCCAGTGCTGTTGTGCCTGAGGATAGGCTGCAGACGGATAGTGAATACCAGCAAGATCTTTCAGGGCTGGCTCCTTCCTTGTGGGAGAAGGAGCCGTAAGTTTTCCTTTTCAGAAAAAGCTTCTGCCGAGAGTGAGCACCGTGACATGCTGAGTCTCTGGGAAAGCAGAGATCCCCAGTGCTGTTGTGCCTGTGGATAGGCTGCAGAGGGATAGTGAATACCAGCAAGATCTTTCAGGGCTGGCCCCTTCCTTGTGGGAGAAGGAGCCGTAAGTTTGTCTTTTCAAAAAAAACTTCTGCCGAGAGTGAGCACCGTGACATGCTAGTCTCTGGGAAAGCAGAGATCCCCAGTGCTGTTGTGCCTGTGGATAAGGTGCAGAGGGATAGTGAATACCAGCAAGATCTTTCAGGGCTGGCACCTTCCTTGTGGGAGAAGGAGCCGTAAGTTTGTCTTTTCAAAAAAAGCTTCTGCCGAGAGTGAGCACCGTGACATGCTGAGTCTCTGGGAAGCAGAGATTCCCAGGGCTGTTGTGCCTGTGCATAGGCTGGAGTGGGCGGTGAAGACCACAAAATCTTTCAGGGCTGGCACTTTCCTTTCGGGAGAAGGAGCCAGACGTTTGCCTTTTCAGAAATAGTTTCTGCCTAGAAAGAGCACCGTGACATGCTGAGTCTCTGGGAAAGCAGAGATCCCCAGTGCTGTTGTGCCTGTGGATAGGCTGCAGAGGGATACTGAAGATCAGCAATTTCTTTCAGGGCTGGCACCTTCCTTGTGGGAGAAGGAGCCAGAGGATTGCCTTTTCAGAAAAAGCTTCTGCCGAGAGTGAGCACCGTGACATGCTGAGTCTCTGGGAAAGCAGAGATCCCCAGGGCTGTTGTGCCTGTGGATAGGCTGCAGAGGGATAGTGAATACCAGCAAGATCTTTCAGGGCTGGCACCTTCCTTGTGGGAGAAGGAGCCATAAGTTTGCCTTTTCAGAAAAAGCTTCTGCCGAGAGTGAGCACCGTGACATGCTGAGTCTCTGGGAAAGCAGAGATCCCCAGTGCTGTTGTGCCTGTGGATAGGCTGCAGAGGGATAGTGAATACCAGCAAGATCTTTCAGGGCTGGCCCCTTCCTTGTGGGAGAAGGAGCCGTAAGTTTTCCTTTTCAGAAAAAGCTTCTGCCGAGAGTGAGCACCGTGACATGCTAGACTCTGGGAAAGCAGAGATCCCCAGTGCTGTTGTGCCTGTGGATAAGGTGCAGAGGGATAGTGAATACCAGCAAGATCTTTCAGGGCTGGCACCTTCCTTGTGGGAGAAGGAGCCGTAAGTTTTCCTTTTCAGAAAAAGCTTCTGCCGAGAGTGAGCACCGTGACATGCTGAGTCTCTGGGAAAGCAGAAATCCCCAGGGCTGTTGTGCCTGTGCATAGGCTGGAGGGGGCGGTGAAGACCAAAAAATCTGTCAGGGCTGGCACTTTCCTTTCGGGAGAAGGAGCCAGACGCTTTCCTTTTCAGAAAAAGCTTCTGCCGAGAGTGAGCACCGTGACATGCTGAGTCTCTGGGAAAGCAGAGATTCCCAGGGCTGTTGTGCCTGTGGATAGGCTGCAGAGGGATAGTGAATACCAGCAAGATCTTTCAGGGCTGGCTCCTTCCTTGTGGGAGAAGGAGCCGTAAGTTTTCCTTTTCAGAAAAAGCTTCTGCCGAGAGTGAGCACCGTGACATGCTGAGTCTCTGGGAAAGCAGAGATCCCCAGTGCTGTTGTGCCTGTGGATAGGCTGCAGAGGGATAGTGAATACCAGCAAGATCTTTCAGGGCTGGCACCTTCCTTGTGGGAGAAGGAGCCGTAAGTTTGCCTTTTCAGAAAAAGCTTCTGCCGAGAGTGAGCACCGTGACATGCTGAGTCTCTGGGAAAGCAGAGATCCCCAGTGCTGTTGTGCCTGTGGATAGGCTGCAGAGGGACAGTGAATACCAGCAAGATCTTTCAGGGCTGGCACCTTCCTTGTGGGAGAAGGAGCCAGAGGATTGCCTTTTCAGAAAAAGCTTCTGCCGAGAGTGAGCACCGTGACATGCTGAGTCTCTGGGAAAGCAGAGATCCCCAGTGCTGTTGTGCCTGTGGATAGGCTGCAGAGGGATAGTGAATACAAGCAAGATCTTTCAGGGCTGGCTCCTTCCTTGTGGGAGAAGGAGCCATAATTTTGCCTTTTCAGAAAAAGCTTCTGCCGAGAGTGAGCACCGTGACATGCTGAGTCTCTGGGAAAGCAGAGATCCCCAGTGCTGTTGTGCCTGTGGATAGGCTGCAGAGGGATAGTGAATACCAGCAAGATCTTTCAGGTCTGGCCCCTTCCTTGTGGGAGAAGGAGCCTTAAGTTTTCCTTTTCAGAAAAAGCTTCTGCCGAGAGTGAGCACCGTGACATGCTAGACTCTGGGAAAGCAGAGATCCCCAGTGCTGTTGTGCCTGTGGATAAGGTGCAGAGGGATAGTGAATACCAGCAAGATCTTTCAGGGCTGGCACCTTCCTTGTGGGAGAAGGAGCCGTAAGTTTTCCTTTTCAGAAAAAGCTTCTGCCGAGAGTGAGCACCGTGACATGCTGAGTCTCTGGGAAAGCAGAAATCCCCAGGGCTGTTGTGCCTGTGCATAGGCTGGAGGGGGCGGTGAAGACCACAAAATCTGTCAGGGCTGGCACTTTCCTTTCGGGAGAAGGAGCCAGACGCTTTCCTTTTCAGAAAAAGCTTCTGCCGAGAGTGAGCACCGTGACATGCTGAGTCTCTGGGAAAGCAGAGATCCCCAGTGCTGTTGTGCCTGTGGATAGGCTGCACAGGGATAGTGAATACCAGCAAGATCTTTCAGGGCTGGCCCCTTCCTTGTGGGAGAAGGAGCCGTAAGTTTTCCTTTTCAGAAAAAGCTTCTGCCGAGAGTGAGCACCGTGACATGCTGAGTCTCTGGGAAAGCAGAGATCCCCAGTGCTGTTGTGCCTGTGGATAGGCTGCAGAGGGATAGTGAATACCAGCAAGATCTTTCAGGGCTGGCACCTTCCTTGTGGGAGAAGGAGCCGTAAGTTTGCCTTTTCAGAAAAAGCTTCTGCCGAGAGTGAGCACCGTGACATGCTGAGTCTCTGGGAAAGCAGAGATCCCCAGTGCTGTTGTGCCTGTGGATAGGCTGCAGAGGGATAGTGAATACCAGCAAGATCTTTCAGGGCTGGCACCTTCCTTGTGGGAGAAGGAGCCAGAGGTTTGCCCTTTCAGAAAAAGCTTCTGCCGAGAGTGAGCACCGTGACATGGTGAGTCTCTGGGAAAGCAGAGATCCCCAGTGCTGTTGTGCCTGTGGATAGGCTGCAGAGGGATAGTGAATACCAGCAAGATCTTTCAGGGCTGGCACCTTCCTTGTGGGAGAAGGAGCCAGAGGTTTGCCTTTTCAGAAAAAGCTTCTGCCGAGAGTGAGCACCGTGACATGCTGAGTCTCTGGGAAAGCAGAGATCCCCAGTGCTGTTGTGCCTGTGGATAGGCTGCACAGGGATAGTGAATACCAGCAAGATCTTTCAGGGCTGGCCCCTTCCTTGTGGGAGAAGGAGCCGTAAGTTTTCCTTTTCAGAAAAAGCTTCTGCCGAGAGTGAGCACCGTGACATGCTGAGTCTCTGGGAAAGCAGAGATCCCCAGTGCTGTTGTGCCTGTGGATAGGCTGCAGAGGGATAGTGAATACCAGCAAGATCTTTCAGGGCTGGCACCTTCCTTGTGGGAGAAGGAGCCGTAAGTTTGGCTTTTCAGAAAAAGCTTCTGCCGAGAGTGAGCACCGTGACATGCTGAGTCTCTGGGAAAGCAGAGATCCCCAGTGCTGTTGTGCCTGTGGATAGGCTGCAGAGGGATAGTGAATACCAGCAAGATCTTTCAGGGCTGGCACCTTCCTTGTGGGAGAAGGAGCCAGAGGATTGCCTTTTCAGAAAAAGCTTCTGCCGAGAGTGAGCACCGTGACATGCTGAGTCTCTGGGAAAGCAGAGATCCCCAGTGCTGTTGTGCCTGTGGATAGGCTGCAGAGGGATAGTGAATACAAGCAAGATCTTTCAGGGCTGGCTCCTTCCTTGTGGGAGAAGGAGCCATAATTTTACCTTTTCAGAAAAAGCTTCTGCCGAGAGTGAGCACCGTGACATGCTGAGTCTCTGGGAAAGCAGAGATCCCCAGTGCTGTTGTCCCTGTGGATAGGCTGCAGAGGGATAGTGAATACCAGCAAGATCTTTCAGGGCTGGCACCTTCCTTGTGGGAGAAGGAGCCAGAGGTTTTCCTTTTCAGAAAAAGCTTCTGCCGAGAGTGAGCACCGTGACATGCTGAGTCTCTGGGAAAGCAGAGATCCCCAGTGCTGTTGTGCCTGTGGATAGGCTGCAGAGGGATAGTGAATACCAGCAAGATCTTTCAGGGCTGGCACCTTCCTTGTGGGAGAAGGAGCCAGAGGATTGCTTTTTCAGAAGAAGCTTCAGCCGAGAGTGAGCACCGTGACATGCTGAGTCTCTGGGAAAGCAGAGATCCCCAGTGCTGTTGTGCCTGTGGATAGGCTGCAGAGGGATAGTGAATACCAGCAAGATCTTTCAGGTCTGGCCCCTTCCTTGTGGGAGAAGGAGCCGTAAGTTTTCCTTTTCAGAAAAAGCTTCTGCCGAGAGTGAGCACCGTGACATGCTAGACTCTGGGAAAGCAGAGATCCCCAGTGCTGTTGTGCCTGTGGATAAGGTGCAGAGGGATAGTGAATACCAGCAAGATCTTTCAGGGCTGGCACCTTCCTTGTGGGAGAAGGAGCCGTAAGTTTTCCTTTTCAGAAAAAGCTTCTGCCGAGAGTGAGCACCGTGACATGCTGAGTCTCTGGGAAAGCAGAAATCCCCAGGGCTGTTGTGCCTGTGCATAGGCTGGAGGGGGCGGTGAAGACCACAAAATCTTTCAGGGCTGGCACTTTCCTTTCGGGAGAAGGAGCCAGACGCTTTCCTTTTCAGAAAAAGCTTCTGCCGAGAGTGAGCACCGTGACATGCTGAGTCTCTGGGAAAGCAGAGATCCCCAGTGCTGTTGTGCCTGTGGATAGGCTGCACAGGGATAGTGAATACCAGCAAGATCTTTCAGGGCTGGCCCCTTCCTTGTGGGAGAAGGAGCCGTAAGTTTTCCTTTTCAGAAAAAGCTTCTGCCGAGAGTGAGCACCGTGACATGCTGAGTCTCTGGGAAAGCAGAGATCCCCAGTGCTGTTGTGCCTGTGCATAGGCTGCAGAGGGATAGTGAATACCAGCAAGATCTTTCAGGGCTGGCACCTTCCTTGTGGGAGAAGGAGCCGTAAGTTTGCCTTTTCAGAAAAAGCTTCTGCCGAGAGTGAGCACCGTGACATGCTGAGTCTCTGGGAAAGCAGAGATCCCCAGTGCTGTTGTGCCTGTGGATAGGCTGCAGAGGGATAGTGAATACCAGCAAGATCTTTCAGGGCTGGCACCTTCCTTGTGGGAGAAGGAGCCAGAGGTTTGCCTTTTCAGAAAAAGCTTCTGCCGAGAGTGAGCACCGTGACATGGTGAGTCTCTGGGAAAGCAGAGATCCCCAGTGCTGTTGTGACTGTGGATAGGCTGCAGAGGGATAGTGAATACCAGCAAGATCTTTCAGGGCTGGCACCTTCCTTGTGGGAGAAGGAGCCATAGGTTTGCCTTTTCAGAAAAAGCTTCTGCCGAGAGTGAGCACCGTGACATGCTAGACTCTGGGAAAGCAGAGATCCCCAGTGCTGTTGTGCCTGTGGATAAGGTGCAGAGGGATAGTGAATACCAGCAAGATCTTTCAGGGCTGGCACCTTCCTTGTGGGAGAAGGAGCCGTAAGTTTTCCTTTTCAGAAAAAGCTTCTGCCGAGAGTGAGCACCGTGACATGCTGAGTCTCTGGGAAAGCAGAAATCCCCAGGGCTGTTGTGCCTGTGCATAGGCTGGAGTGGGCGGTGAAGACCACAAAATCTTTCAGGGCTGGCACTTTCCTTTCGGGAGAAGGAGCCAGACGCTTTCCTTTTCAGAAAAAGCTTCTGCCGAGAGTGTGCACCGTGACATGCTGAGTCTCTGGGAAAGCAGAGATCCCCAGTGCTGTTGTGCCTGTGGATAGGCTGCAGAGGGATAGTGAATACCAGCAAGATCTTTCAGGGCTGGCCCCTTCCTTGTGGGAGAAGGAGCCGTAAGTTTTCCTTTTCAGAAAAAGCTTCTGCCGAGAGTGAGCACCGTGACATGCTGAGTCTCTGGGAAAGCAGAGATCCCCAGTGCTGTTGTGCCTGTGGATAGGCTGCAGAGGGATAGTGAATACCAGCAAGATCTTTCAGGGCTGGCACCTTCCTTGTGGGAGAAGGAGCCGTAAGTTTGCCTTTTCAGAAAAAGCTTCTGCCGAGAGTGAGCACCGTGACATGCTGAGTCTCTGGGAAAGCAGAGATCCCCAGTGCTGTTGTGCCTGTGGATAGGCTGCAGAGGGATAGTGAATACCAGCAAGATCTTTCAGGGCTGGCACCTTCCTTGTGGGAGAAGGAGCCAGAGGATTGCCTTTTCAGAAAAAGCTTCTGCCGAGAGTGAGCACCGTGACATGCTGAGTCTCTGGGAAAGCAGAGATCCCCAGTGCTGTTGTGCCTGTGGATAGGCTGCAGAGGGATAGTGAATACAAGCAAGATCTTTCAGGGCTGGCTCCTTCCTTGTGGGAGAAGGAGCCATAATTTTGCCTTTTCAGAAAAAGCTTCTGCCGAGAGTGAGCACCGTGACATGCTGAGTCTCTGGGAAAGCAGAGATCCCCAGTGCTGTTGTGCCTGTGGATAGGCTGCAGAGGGATAGTGAATACCAGCAAGATCTTTCAGGGCTGGCACCTTCCTTGTGGGAGAAGGAGCCAGAGGTTTTCCTTTTCAGAAAAAGCTTCTGCCGAGAGTGAGCACCGTGACATGCTGAGTCTCTGGGAAAGCAGAGATCCCCAGTGCTGTTGTGCCTGTGGGTAGGCTGCAGAGGGATAGTGAATACCAGCAAGATCTTTCAGGGCTGGCACCTTCCTTGTGGGAGAAGGAGCCAGAGGATTGCTTTTTCAGAAGAAGCTTCAGCCGAGAGTGAGCACCGTGACATGCTGAGTCTCTGGGAAAGCAGAGATCCCCAGTGCTGTTGTGCCTGTGGATAAGGTGCAGAGGGATAGTGAATACCAGCAAGATCTTTCAGGGCTGGCACCTTCCTTGTGGGAGAAGGAGCCGTAAGTTTTCCTTTTCAGAAAAAGCTTCTGCCGAGAGTGAGCACCGTGACATGCTGAGTCTCTGGGAAAGCAGAAATCCCCAGGGCTGTTGTGCCTGTGCATAGGCTGGAGGGGGCGGTGAAGACCACAAAATCTTTCAGGGCTGGCACTTTCCTTTCGGGAGAAGGAGCCAGACGCTTTCCTTTTCAGAAAAAGCTTCTGCCGAGAGTGAGCACCGTGACATGCTGAGTCTCTGGGAAAGCAGAGATCCCCAGTGCTGTTCTGCCTGAGGATAGGCTGCACAGGGATAGTGAATACCAGCAAGATCTTTCAGGGCTGGCCCCTTCCTTGTGGGAGAAGGAGCCGTAAGTTTTCCTTTTCAGAAAAAGCTTCTGCCGAGAGTGAGCACCGTGACATGCTGAGTCTCTGGGAAAGCAGAGATCCCCAGTGCTGTTGTGCTTGTGGATAGGCTGCAGAGGGATAGTGAATACCAGCAAGATCTTTCAGGGCTGGCACCTTCCTTGTGGGAGAAGGAGCCGTAAGTTTGCCTTTTCAGAAAAAGCTTCTGCCGAGAGTGAGCACCGTGACATGCTGAGTCTCTGGGAAAGCAGAGATCCCCAGTGCTGTTGTGCCTGTGGATAGGCTGCAGAGGGATAGTGAATACCAGCAAGATCTTTCAGGGCTGGCACCTTCCTTGTGGGAGAAGGAGCCAGAGGTTTGCCTTTTCAGAAAAAGCTTCTGCCGAGAGTGAGCACCGTGACATGGTGAGTCTCTGGGAAAGCAGAGATCCCCAGTGCTGTTGTGCCTGTGGATAGGCTGCAGAGGGATAGTGAATACCAGCAAGATCTTTCAGGGCTGGCACCTTCCTTGTGGGAGAAGGAGCCGTAAGTTTGCCTTTTCAGAAAAAGCTTCTGCCGAGAGTGAGCACCGTGACATGCTGAGTCTCTGGGAAAGCAGAGATCCCCAGTGCTGTTGTGCCTGTGGATAGGCTGCAGAGGGATAGTGAATACCAGCAAGATCTTTCAGGGCTGGCACCTTCCTTGTGGGAGAAGGAGCCAGAGGATTGCCTTTTCAGAAAAAGCTTCTGCCGAGAGTGAGCACCGTGACATGCTGAGTCTCTGGGAAAGCAGAGATCCCCAGTGCTGTTGTGCCTGTGGATAGGCTGCAGAGGGATAGTGAATACAAGCAAGATCTTTCAGGGCTGGCTCCTTCCTTGTGGGAGAAGGAGCCATAATTTTACCTTTTCAGAAAAAGCTTCTGCCGAGAGTGAGCACCGTGACATGCTGAGTCTCTGGGAAAGCAGAGATCCCCAGTGCTGTTGTCCCTGTGGATAGGCTGCAGAGGGATAGTGAATACCAGCAAGATCTTTCAGGGCTGGCACCTTCCTTGTGGGAGAAGGAGCCAGAGGTTTTCCTTTTCAGAAAAAGCTTCTGCCGAGAGTGAGCACCGTGACATGCTGAGTCTCTGGGAAAGCAGAGATCCCCAGTGCTGTTGTGCCTGTGGATAGGCTGCAGAGGGATAGTGAATACCAGCAAGATCTTTCAGGGCTGGCACCTTCCTTGTGGGAGAAGGAGCCAGAGGATTGCTTTTTCAGAAGAAGCTTCAGCCGAGAGTGAGCACCGTGACATGCTGAGTCTCTGGGAAAGCAGAGATCCCCAGTGCTGTTGTGCCTGTGGATAGGCTGCAGAGGGATAGTGAATACCAGCAAGATCTTTCAGGTCTGGCCCCTTCCTTGTGGGAGAAGGAGCCGTAAGTTTTCCTTTTCAGAAAAAGCTTCTGCCGAGAGTGAGCACCGTGACATGCTAGACTCTGGGAAAGCAGAGATCCCCAGTGCTGTTGTGCCTGTGGATAAGGTGCAGAGGGATAGTGAATACCAGCAAGATCTTTCAGGGCTGGCACCTTCCTTGTGGGAGAAGGAGCCGTAAGTTTTCCTTTTCAGAAAAAGCTTCTGCCGAGAGTGAGCACCGTGACATGCTGAGTCTCTGGGAAAGCAGAAATCCCCAGGGCTGTTGTGCCTGTGCATAGGCTGGAGGGGGCGGTGAAGACCACAAAATCTTTCAGGGCTGGCACTTTCCTTTCGGGAGAAGGAGCCAGACGCTTTCCTTTTCAGAAAAAGCTTCTGCCGAGAGTGAGCACCGTGACATGCTGAGTCTCTGGGAAAGCAGAGATCCCCAGTGCTGTTGTGCCTGTGGATAGGCTGCACAGGGATAGTGAATACCAGCAAGATCTTTCAGGGCTGGCCCCTTCCTTGTGGGAGAAGGAGCCGTAAGTTTTCCTTTTCAGAAAAAGCTTCTGCCGAGAGTGAGCACCGTGACATGCTGAGTCTCTGGGAAAGCAGAGATCCCCAGTGCTGTTGTGCCTGTGCATAGGCTGCAGAGGGATAGTGAATACCAGCAAGATCTTTCAGGGCTGGCACCTTCCTTGTGGGAGAAGGAGCCGTAAGTTTGCCTTTTCAGAAAAAGCTTCTGCCGAGAGTGAGCACCGTGACATGCTGAGTCTCTGGGAAAGCAGAGATCCCCAGTGCTGTTGTGCCTGTGGATAGGCTGCAGAGGGATAGTGAATACCAGCAAGATCTTTCAGGGCTGGCACCTTCCTTGTGGGAGAAGGAGCCAGAGGTTTGCCTTTTCAGAAAAAGCTTCTGCCGAGAGTGAGCACCGTGACATGGTGAGTCTCTGGGAAAGCAGAGATCCCCAGTGCTGTTGTGACTGTGGATAGGCTGCAGAGGGATAGTGAATACCAGCAAGATCTTTCAGGGCTGGCACCTTCCTTGTGGGAGAAGGAGCCAGAGGTTTGCCTTTTCAGAAAAAGCTTCTGCCGAGAGTGAGCACCGTGACATGCTAGACTCTGGGAAAGCAGAGATCCCCAGTGCTGTTGTGCCTGTGGATAAGGTGCAGAGGGATAGTGAATACCAGCAAGATCTTTCAGGGCTGGCACCTTCCTTGTGGGAGAAGGAGCCGTAAGTTTTCCTTTTCAGAAAAAGCTTCTGCCGAGAGTGAGCACCGTGACATGCTGAGTCTCTGGGAAAGCAGAAATCCCCAGGGCTGTTGTGCCTGTGCATAGGCTGGAGTGGGCGGTGAAGACCACAAAATCTTTCAGGGCTGGCACTTTCCTTTCGGGAGAAGGAGCCAGACGCTTTCCTTTTCAGAAAAAGCTTCTGCCGAGAGTGTGCACCGTGACATGCTGAGTCTCTGGGAAAGCAGAGATCCCCAGTGCTGTTGTGCCTGTGGATAGGCTGCAGAGGGATAGTGAATACCAGCAAGATCTTTCAGGGCTGGCCCCTTCCTTGTGGGAGAAGGAGCCGTAAGTTTTCCTTTTCAGAAAAAGCTTCTGCCGAGAGTGAGCACCGTGACATGCTGAGTCTCTGGGAAAGCAGAGATCCCCAGTGCTGTTGTGCCTGTGGATAGGCTGCAGAGGGATAGTGAATACCAGCAAGATCTTTCAGGGCTGGCACCTTCCTTGTGGGAGAAGGAGCCGTAAGTTTGCCTTTTCAGAAAAAGCTTCTGCCGAGAGTGAGCACCGTGACATGCTGAGTCTCTGGGAAAGCAGAGATCCCCAGTGCTGTTGTGCCTGTGGATAGGCTGCAGAGGGATAGTGAATACCAGCAAGATCTTTCAGGGCTGGCACCTTCCTTGTGGGAGAAGGAGCCAGAGGATTGCCTTTTCAGAAAAAGCTTCTGCCGAGAGTGAGCACCGTGACATGCTGAGTCTCTGGGAAAGCAGAGATCCCCAGTGCTGTTGTGCCTGTGGATAGGCTGCAGAGGGATAGTGAATACAAGCAAGATCTTTCAGGGCTGGCTCCTTCCTTGTGGGAGAAGGAGCCATAATTTTGCCTTTTCAGAAAAAGCTTCTGCCGAGAGTGAGCACCGTGACATGCTGAGTCTCTGGGAAAGCAGAGATCCCCAGTGCTGTTGTGCCTGTGGATAGGCTGCAGAGGGATAGTGAATACCAGCAAGATCTTTCAGGGCTGGCACCTTCCTTGTGGGAGAAGGAGCCAGAGGTTTTCCTTTTCAGAAAAAGCTTCTGCCGAGAGTGAGCACCGTGACATGCTGAGTCTCTGGGAAAGCAGAGATCCCCAGTGCTGTTGTGCCTGTGGGTAGGCTGCAGAGGGATAGTGAATACCAGCAAGATCTTTCAGGGCTGGCACCTTCCTTGTGGGAGAAGGAGCCAGAGGATTGCTTTTTCAGAAGAAGCTTCAGCCGAGAGTGAGCACCGTGACATGCTGAGTCTCTGGGAAAGCAGAGATCCCCAGTGCTGTTGTGCCTGTGGATAGGCTGCAGAGGGATAGTGAATACCAGCAAGATCTTTCAGGGCTGGCCCCTTCCTTGTGGGAGAAGGAGCCGTAAGTTTTCCTTTTCAGAAAAAGCTTCTGCCGAGAGTGAGCACCGTGACATGCTAGACTCTGGGAAAGCAGAGATCCCCAGTGCTGTTGTGCCTGTGGATAAGGTGCAGAGGGATAGTGAATACCAGCAAGATCTTTCAGGGCTGGCACCTTCCTTGTGGGAGAAGGAGCCGTAAGTTTTCCTTTTCAGAAAAAGCTTCTGCCGAGAGTGAGCACCGTGACATGCTGAGTCTCTGGGAAAGCAGAAATCCCCAGGGCTGTTGTGCCTGTGCATAGGCTGGAGGGGGCGGTGAAGACCACAAAATCTTTCAGGGCTGGCACTTTCCTTTCGGGAGAAGGAGCCAGACGCTTTCCTTTTCAGAAAAAGCTTCTGCCGAGAGTGAGCACCGTGACATGCTGAGTCTCTGGGAAAGCAGAGATCCCC
Organism: Astur gentilis; assembly: GCF_929443795.1. Taxonomy (NCBI): domain Eukaryota; kingdom Metazoa; phylum Chordata; class Aves; order Accipitriformes; family Accipitridae; genus Astur; species Astur gentilis. The sequence goes on from NW_026061146.1 coordinate 424,652, forward strand.
AGTGCTGTTCTGCCTGAGGATAGGCTGCACAGGGATAGTGAATACCAGCAAGATCTTTCAGGGCTGGCCCCTTCCTTGTGGGAGAAGGAGCCGTAAGTTTTCCTTTTCAGAAAAAGCTTCTGCCGAGAGTGAGCACCGTGACATGCTGAGTCTCTGGGAAAGCAGAGATCCCCAGTGCTGTTGTGCTTGTGGATAGGCTGCAGAGGGATAGTGAATACCAGCAAGATCTTTCAGGGCTGGCACCTTCCTTGTGGGAGAAGGAGCCGTAAGTTTGCCTTTTCAGAAAAAGCTTCTGCCGAGAGTGAGCACCGTGACATGCTGAGTCTCTGGGAAAGCAGAGATCCCCAGTGCTGTTGTGCCTGTGGATAGGCTGCAGAGGGATAGTGAATACCAGCAAGATCTTTCAGGGCTGGCACCTTCCTTGTGGGAGAAGGAGCCAGAGGTTTGCCTTTTCAGAAAAAGCTTCTGCCGAGAGTGAGCACCGTGACATGGTGAGTCTCTGGGAAAGCAGAGATCCCCAGTGCTGTTGTGCCTGTGGATAGGCTGCAGAGGGATAGTGAATACCAGCAAGATCTTTCAGGGCTGGCACCTTCCTTGTGGGAGAAGGAGCCAGAGGTTTGCCTTTTCAGAAAAAGCTTCTGCCGAGAGTGAGCACCGTGACATGCTGAGTCTCTGGGAAAGCAGAGATCCCCAGTGCTGTTGTGCCTGTGGATAGGCTGCAGAGGGATAGTGAATACCAGCAAGATCTTTCAGGGCTGGCACCTTCCTTGTAGGAGAAGGAGCCAGAGGATTGCTTTTTCAGAAGAAGCTTCAGCCGAGAGTGAGCACCGTGACATGCTGAGTCTCTGGGAAAGCAGAGATCCCCAGTGCTGTTGTGCCTGTGGATAGGCTGCAGAGGGATAGTGAATACCAGCAAGATCTTTCAGGGCTGGCACCTTCCTTGTGGGAGAAGGAGCCGTAAGTTTGCCTTTTCAGAAAAAGCTTCTGCCGAGAGTGAGCACCGTGACATGCTGAGTCTCTGGGAAAGCAGAGATCCCCAGTGCTGTTGTGCCTGTGGATAGGCTGCAGAGGGATAGTGAATACCAGCAAGATCTTTCAGGGCTGGCACCTTCCTTGTGGGAGAAGGAGCCAGAGGATTGCTTTTTCAGAAGAAGCTTCAGCCGAGAGTGAGCACCGTGACATGCTGAGTCTCTGGGAAAGCAGAGATCCCCAGTGCTGTTGTGCCTGTGGATAGGCTGCAGAGGGATAGTGAATACCAGCAAGATCTTTCAGGGCTGGCTCCTTCCTTGTGGGAGAAGGAGCCGTAAGTTTGCCTTTTCAGAAAAAGCTTCTGCCGAGAGTGAGCACCGTGACATGCTAGACTCTGGGAAAGCAGAGATCCCCAGTGCTGTTGTGCCTGTGGATAAGGTGCAGAGGGATAGTGAATACCAGCAAGATCTTTCAGGGCTGGCACCTTCCTTGTGGGAGAAGGAGCCGTAAGTTTTCCTTTTCAGAAAAAGCTTCTGCCGAGAGTGAGCACCGTGACATGCTGAGTCTCTGGGAAAGCAGAAATCCCCAGGGCTGTTGTGCCTGTGCATAGGCTGGAGGGGGCGGTGAAGACCACAAAATCTTTCAGGGCTGGCACTTTCCTTTCGGGAGAAGGAGCCAGACGCTTTCCTTTTCAGAAAAAGCTTCTGCCGAGAGTGAGCACCGTGACATGCTGAGTCTCTGGGAAAGCAGAGATCCCCAGTGCTGTTGTGCCTGTGGATAGGCTGCACAGGGATAGTGAATACCAGCAAGATCTTTCAGGGCTGGCCCCTTCCTTGTGGGAGAAGGAGCCGTAAGTTTTCCTTTTCAGAAAAAGCTTCTGCCGAGAGTGAGCACCGTGACATGCTGAGTCTCTGGGAAAGCAGAGATCCCCAGTGCTGTTGTGCCTGTGCATAGGCTGCAGAGGGATAGTGAATACCAGCAAGATCTTTCAGGGCTGGCACCTTCCTTGTGGGAGAAGGAGCCGTAAGTTTGCCTTTTCAGAAAAAGCTTCTGCCGAGAGTGAGCACCGTGACATGCTGAGTCTCTGGGAAAGCAGAGATCCCCAGTGCTGTTGTGCCTGTGGATAGGCTGCAGAGGGATAGTGAATACCAGCAAGATCTTTCAGGGCTGGCACCTTCCTTGTGGGAGAAGGAGCCAGAGGTTTGCCTTTTCAGAAAAAGCTTCTGCCGAGAGTGAGCACCGTGACATGGTGAGTCTCTGGGAAAGCAGAGATCCCCAGTGCTGTTGTGCCTGTGGATAGGCTGCAGAGGGATAGTGAATACCAGCAAGATCTTTCAGGGCTGGCACCTTCCTTGTGGGAGAAGGAGCCAGAGGTTTGCCTTTTCAGAAAAAGCTTCTGCCGAGAGTGAGCACCGTGACATGCTAGACTCTGGGAAAGCAGAGATCCCCAGTGCTGTTGTGCCTGTGGATAAGGTGCAGAGGGATAGTGAATACCAGCAAGATCTTTCAGGGCTGGCACCTTCCTTGTGGGAGAAGGAGCCGTAAGTTTTCCTTTTCAGAAAAAGCTTCTGCCGAGAGTGAGCACCGTGACATGCTGAGTCTCTGGGAAAGCAGAAATCCCCAGGGCTGTTGTGCCTGTGCATAGGCTGGAGTGGGCGGTGAAGACCACAAAATCTTTCAGGGCTGGCACTTTCCTTTCGGGAGAAGGAGCCAGACGCTTTCCTTTTCAGAAAAAGCTTCTGCCGAGAGTGTGCACCGTGACATGCTGAGTCTCTGGGAAAGCAGAGATCCCCAGTGCTGTTGTGCCTGTGGATAGGCTGCACAGGGATAGTGAATACCAGCAAGATCTTTCAGGGCTGGCACCTTCCTTGTGGGAGAAGGAGCCAGAGGTTTTCCTTTTCAGAAAAAGCTTCTGCCGAGAGTGAGCACCGTGACATGCTGAGTCTCTGGGAAAGCAGAGATCCCCAGTGCTGTTGTGCCTGTGGATAGGCTGCAGAGGGATAGTGAATACCAGCAAGATCTTTCAGGGCTGGCACCTTCCTTGTGGGAGAAGGAGCCAGAGGATTGCCTTTTCAGAAAAAGCTTCTGCCGAGAGTGAGCACCGTGACATGCTGAGTCTCTGGGAAAGCAGAGATCCCCAGTGCTGTTGTGCCTGTGGATAGGCTACAGAGGGATAGTGAATACAAGCAAGATATTTCAGGGCTGGCTCCTTCCTTGTGGGAGAAGGAGCCATAATTTTGCCTTTTCAGAAAAAGCTTCTGCCGAGAGTGAGCACCGTGACATGCTGAGTCTCTGGGAAAGCAGAGATCCCCAGTGCTGTTGTGCCTGTGGATAGGCTGCAGAGGGATAGTGAATACCAGCAAGATCTTTCAGGGCTGGCACCTTCCTTGTGGGAGAAGGAGCCAGAGGTTTTCCTTTTCAGAAAAAGCTTCTGCCGAGAGTGAGCACCGTGACATGCTGAGTCTCTGGGAAAGCAGAGATCCCCAGTGCTGTTGTGCCTGTGGGTAGGCTGCAGAGGGATAGTGAATACCAGCAAGATCTTTCAGGGCTGGCACCTTCCTTGTGGGAGAAGGAGCCAGAGGATTGCTTTTTCAGAAGAAGCTTCAGCCGAGAGTGAGCACCGTGACATGCTGAGTCTCTGGGAAAGCAGAGATCCCCAGTGCTGTTGTGCCTGTGGATAGGCTGCAGAGGGATAGTGAATACCAGCAAGATCTTTCAGGGCTGGCCCCTTCCTTGTGGGAGAAGGAGCCGTAAGTTTGCCTTTTCAGAAAAAGCTTCTGCCGAGAGTGAGCACCGTGACATGCTAGTCTCTGGGAAAGCAGAGATCCCCAGTGCTGTTGTGCCTGTGGATAAGGTGCAGAGGGATAGTGAATACCAGCAAGATCTTTCAGGGCTGGCCCCTTCCTTGTGGGAGAAGGAGCCGTAAGTTTTCCTTTTCAGAAAAAGCTTCTGCCGAGAGTGAGCACCGTGACATGCTAGACTCTGGGAAAGCAGAGATCCCCAGTGCTGTTGTGCCTGTGGATAAGGTGCAGAGGGATAGTGAATACCAGCAAGATCTTTCAGGGCTGGCACCTTCCTTGTGGGAGAAGGAGCCGTAAGTTTGCCTTTTCAGAAAAAGCTTCTGCCGAGAGTGAGCACCGTGACATGCTGAGTCTCTGGGAAAGCAGAGATCCCCAGTGCTGTTGTGCCTGTGCATAGGCTGCAGAGGGATAGTGAATACCAGCAAGATCTTTCAGGGCTGGCACCTTCCTTGTGGGAGAAGGAGCCAGAGGTTTGCCTTTTCAGAAAAAGCTTCTGCCGAGAGTGAGCACCGTGACATGGTGAGTCTCTGGGAAAGCAGAGATCCCCAGTGCTGTTGTGCCTGTGGATAGGCTGCAGAGGGATAGTGAATACCAGCAAGATCTGCTTTCCCAGAAGAGACTCAGCATGTCACGGTGCTCGCTCTCGGCAGAAGCTTTTTTCTGAAAAGGCAAACTTACGGCTCCTTCTCCCACAGGGAAGGTGCCAGCCCTGAAAACTAATGCAGTTTTTCACTATCCCTCTGCAGCCTATCCACAGGCACAACAGCTTTGGGGATCTCTGCTTTCCCAGAGACTCAGCATGTCACGGTGCTCGCTCTCGGCAGAAGCTTTTTTCTGAAAAGGCAAACTTACGGCTCCTTCTCCCACAGGGAAGGTGCCAGCCCTGAAAACTAATGCAGTTTTTCACTATCCCTCTGCAGCCTATCCACAGGCACAACAGCTTTGGGGATCTCTGCTTTCCCACAGACTCAGCATGTCACGGTGCTCGCTCTCGGAAGAAGCTTTTTTCTGAAAAGGCAAACTTACGGCTCCTTCTCCCACAGGGAAGGTGCCAGCCCTGAAAGATCTTGCTGGTATTCACTATCCCTCTGCAGCCTATCCACAGGCACAACAGCTTTTGGGATCTCTGCTTTCCCAGAGACTCAGCATGTCACGGTGCTCGCTCTCGGCAGAAGCTTTTTTCTGAAAAGGCAAACTTACGGCTCCTTCTCCCACAGGGAAGGTGCCAGCCCTGAAAACTAATGCAGTTTTTCACTATCCCTCTGCAGCCTATCCACAGGCACAACAGCTTTTGGGATCTCTGCTTTCCCAGAGACTCAGCATGTCACGGTGCTCGCTCTCGGCAGAAACTTTTTTCTGAAAAGGCAAACTTACGGCTCCTTCTCCCACAGGGAAGGTGCCAGCCCTGAAAACTAATGCAGTTTTTCACTATCCCTCTGCAGCCTATCCACAGGCACAACAGCTTTGGGGATCTCTGCTTTCCCAGAGACTCAGCATGTCACGGTGCTCGCTCTCGGCAGAAGCTTTTTTCTGAAAAGGCAAACTTACGGCTCCTTCTCCCACAGGGAAGGTGCCAGCCCTGAAAACTAATGCAGTTTTTCACTATCCCTCTGCAGCCTATCCACAGGCACAACAGCTTTGGGGATCTCTGCTTTCCCAGAGACTCAGCATGTCACGGTGCTCGCTCTCGGCAGAAGCTTTTTTCTGAAAAGGCAAACTTACGGCTCCTTCTCCCACAGGGAAGGTGCCAGCCCTGAAAACTAAAGCAGTTTTTCACTATCCCTCTGCAGCCTATCCACAGGCACAACAGCTTTTGGGATCTCTGCTTTCCCAGAGACTCAGCATGTCACGGTGCTCGCTCTCGGCAGAAGCTTTTTTCTGAAAAGGCAAACTTACGGCTCCTTCTCCCACAGGGAAGGTGCCAGCCCTGAAAACTAATGCAGTTTTTCACTATCCCTCTGCAGCCTATCCACAGGCACAACAGCTTTGGGGATCTCTGCTTTCCCAGAGACTCAGCATGTCACGGTGCTCGCTCTCGGCAGAAGCTTTTTTCTGAAAAGGCAAACTTACGGCTCCTTCTCCCACAGGGAAGGTGCCAGCCCTGAAAACTAATGCAGTTTTTCACTATCCCTCTGCAGCCTATCCACAGGCACAACAGCTTTGGGGATCTCTGCTTTCCCACAGACTCAGCATGTCACGGTGCTCGCTCTCGGAAGAAGCTTTTTTCTGAAAAGGCAAACTTACGGCTCCTTCTCCCACAAGGAAGGTGCCAGCCCTGAAAGATCTTGCTGGTATTCACTATCCCTCTGCAGCCTATCCACAGGCACAACAGCTTTTGGGATCTCTGCTTTCCCAGAGACTCAGCATGTCACGGTGCTCGCTCTCGGCAGAAGCTTTTTTCTGAAAAGGCAAACTTACGGCTCCTTCTCCCACAGGGAAGGTGCCAGCCCTGAAAACTAATGCAGTTTTTCACTATCCCTCTGCAGCCTATCCACAGGCACAACAGCTTTGGGGATCTCTGCTTTCCCAGAGACTCAGCATGTCACGGTGCTCGCTCTCGGCAGAAGCTTTTTTCTGAAAAGGCAAACTTACGGCTCCTTCTCCCACAGGGAAGGTGCCAGCCCTGAAAACTAATGCAGTTTTTCACTATCCCTCTGCAGCCTATCCACAGGCACAACAGCTTTTGGGATCTCTGCTTTCCCAGAGACTCAGCATGTCACGGTGCTCGCTCTCGGCAGAAGCTTTTTTCTGAAAAGGCAAACTTACGGCTCCTTCTCCCACAGGGAAGGTGCCAGCCCTGAAAACTAATGCAGTTTTTCACTATCCCTCTGCAGCCTATCCACAGGCACAACAGCTTTTGGGATCTCTGCTTTCCCAGAGACTCAGCATGTCACGGTGCTCGCTCTCGGCAGAAGCTTTTTTCTGAAAAGGCAAACTTATGGCTCCTTCTCCCACAGGGAAGGTGCCAGCCCTGAAAACTAATGCAGTTTTTCACTATCCCTCTGCAGCCTATCCACAGGCACAACAGCTTTGGGGATCTCTGCTTTCCCAGAGACTCAGCATGTCACGGTGCTCGCTCTCGGCAGAAGCTTTTTTCTGAAAAGGCAAACTTACGGCTCCTTCTCCCACAGGGAAGGTGCCAGCCCTGAAAACTAATGCAGTTTTTCACTATCCCTCTGCAGCCTATCCACAGGCACAACAGCTTTGGGGATCTCTGCTTTCCCAGAGACTCAGCATGTCACGGTGCTCGCTCTCGGCAGAAGCTTTTTTCTGAAAAGGCAAACTTACGGCTCCTTCTCCCACAGGGAAGGTGCCAGCCCTGAAAACTAATGCAGTTTTTCACTATCCCTCTGCAGCCTATCCACAGGCACAACAGCTTTGGGGATCTCTGCTTTCCCAGAGACTCAGCATGTCACGGTGCTCACTCTCGGCAGAAGCTTTTTCTGAAAAGGCAAACTTACGGCTCCTTCTCCCACAGGGAAGGTGCCAGCCCTGAAAACTAATGCAGTTTTTCACTATCCCTCTGCAGCCTATCCACAGGCACAACAGCTTTGGGGATCTCTGCTTTCCCAGAGACTCAGCATGTCACGGTGCTCGCTCTCGGCAGAAGCTTTTTTCTGAAAAGGCAAACTTACGGCTCCTTCTCCCACAGGGAAGGTGCCAGCCCTGAAAACTAATGCAGTTTTTCACTATCCCTCTGCAGCCTATCCACAGGCACAACAGCTTTGGGGATCTCTGCTTTCCCAGAGACTCAGCATGTCACGGTGCTCGCTCTCGGCAGAAGCTTTTTTCTGAAAAGGCAAACTTTCGGCTCCTTCTCCCTCAGGGAAGGTGCTAGCCCTGAAAACTAATGCAGTTTTTCACTATCCCTCTGCAGCCTATCCACAGGCACAACAGCTTTGGGGATCTCTGCTTTTCCAGAGACTCAGCATGTCACGGTGCTCGCTCTCGGCAGAGCCTTTTTCTGAAAAGGCAAACTTACGGCTCCTTCTCCCACAAGGAAGGTGCCAGCCCTGAAAACTAATGCAGTTTTTCACTATCCCTCTGCAGCCTATCCACAGGCACAACAGCTTTGGGGATCTCTGCTTTCCCAGAGACTCAGCATGTCACGGTGCTCGCTCTCGGCAGAAGCTTTTTTCTGAAAAGGCAAACTTACGGCTCCTTCTCCCACAGGGAAGGTGCCAGCCCTGAAAACTAATGCAGTTTTTCACTATCCCTCTGCAGCCTATCCACAGGCACAACAGCTTTTGGGATCTCTGCTTTCCCAGAGACTCAGCATGTCACGGTGCTCGCTCTCGGCAGAAGCTTTTTTCTGAAAAGGCAAACTTACGGCTCCTTCTCCCACAGGGAAGGTGCCAGCCCTGAAAACTAATGCAGTTTTTCACTATCCCTCTGCAGCCTATCCACAGGCACAACAGCTTTGGGGATCTCTGCTTTCCCAGAGACTCAGCATGTCACGGTCCTCGCTCTCGGCAGAAGCTTTTTTCTGAAAAGGCAAACTTACGGCTCCTTCTCCCACAGGGAAGGTGCCAGCCCTGAAAACTAATGCAGTTTTTCACTATCCCTCTGCAGCCTATCCACAGGCACAACAGCTTTGGGGATCTCTGCTTTCCCAGAGACTCAGCATGTCACGGTGCTCACTCTCGCCAGAGCCTTTTTCTGAAAAGGCAAACTTACGGCTCCTTCTCCCACAAGGAAGGTGCCAGCCCTGAAAGATCTTGCTGGTATTCACTATCCCTCTGCAGCCTATCCACAGGCACAACAGCTTTTGGGATCTCTGCTTTCCCAGAGACTCAGCATGTCACGGTGCTCGCTCTCGGCAGAAGCTTTTTTCTGAAAAGGCAAACTTACGGCTCCTTCTCCCACAGGGAAGGTGCCAGCCCTGAAAACTAATGCAGTTTTTCACTATCCCTCTGCAGCCTATCCACAGGCACAACAGCTTTGGGGATCTCTGCTTTCCCAGAGACTCAGCATGTCACGGTGCTCGCTCTCGGCAGAGCCTTTTTCTGAAAAGGCAAACTTACGGCTCCTTCTCCCACAAGGAAGGTGCCAGCCCTGAAAACTAATGCAGTTTTTCACTATCCCTCTGCAGCCTATCCACAGGCACAACAGCTTTGGGGATCTCTGCTTTCCCAGAGACTCAGCATGTCACGGTGCTCGCTCTCGGCAGAAGCTTTTTTCTGAAAAGGCAAACTTACGGCTCCTTCTCCCACAGGGAAGGTGCCAGCCCTGAAAACTAATGCAGTTTTTCACTATCCCTCTGCAGCCTATCCACAGGCACAACAGCTTTGGGGATCTCTGCTTTCCCAGAGACTCAGCATGTCACGGTGCTCGCTCTCGGCAGAAGCTTTTTTCTGAAAAGGCAAACTTACGGCTCCTTCTCCCACAGGGAAGGTGCCAGCCCTGAAAACTAAAGCAGTTTTTCACTATCCCTCTGCAGCCTATCCACAGGCACAACAGCTTTTGGGATCTCTGCTTTCCAGAGACTCAGCATGTCACGGTGCTCGCTCTCGGCAGAAGCTTTTTTCTGAAAAGGCAAACTTACGGCTCCTTCTCCCACAGGGAAGGTGCCAGCCCTGAAAACTAATGCAGTTTTTCACTATCCCTCTGCAGCCTATCCACAGGCACAACAGCTTTGGGGATCTCTGCTTTCCCAGAGACTCAGCATGTCACGGTGCTCGCTCTCGGCAGAAGCTTTTTTCTGAAAAGGCAAACTTACGGCTCCTTCTCCCACAGGGAAGGTGCCAGCCCTGAAAACTAATGCAGTTTTTCACTATCCCTCTGCAGCCTATCCACAGGCACAACAGCTTTGGGGATCTCTGCTTTCCCACAGACTCAGCATGTCACGGTGCTCGCTCTCGGCAGAAGCTTTTTTCTGAAAAGGCAAACTTACGGCTCCTTCTCCCACAGGGAAGGTGCCAGCCCTGAAAGATCTTGCTGGTATTCACTATCCCTCTGCAGCCTATCCACAGGCACAACAGCTTTTGGGATCTCTGCTTTCCCAGAGACTCAGCATGTCACGGTGCTCGCTCTCGGCAGAAGCTTTTTTCTGAAAAGGCAAACTTACGGCTCCTTCTCCCACAGGGAAGGTGCCAGCCCTGAAAACTAATGCAGTTTTTCACTATCCCTCTGCAGCCTATCCACAGGCACAACAGCTTTTGGGATCTCTGCTTTCCCAGAGACTCAGCATGTCACGGTGCTCGCTCTCGGCAGAAACTTTTTTCTGAAAAGGCAAACTTACGGCTCCTTCTCCCACAGGGAAGGTGCCAGCCCTGAAAACTAATGCAGTTTTTCACTATCCCTCTGCAGCCTATCCACAGGCACAACAGCTTTGGGGATCTCTGCTTTCCCAGAGACTCAGCATGTCACGGTGCTCGCTCTCGGCAGAAGCTTTTTTCTGAAAAGGCAAACTTACGGCTCCTTCTCCCACAGGGAAGGTGCCAGCCCTGAAAACTAATGCAGTTTTTCACTATCCCTCTGCAGCCTATCCACAGGCACAACAGCTTTGGGGATCTCTGCTTTCCCAGAGACTCAGCATGTCACGGTGCTCGCTCTCGGCAGAAGCTTTTTTCTGAAAAGGCAAACTTACGGCTCCTTCTCCCACAGGGAAGGTGCCAGCCCTGAAAACTAATGCAGTTTTTCACTATCCCTCTGCAGCCTATCCACAGGCACAACAGCTTTTGGGATCTCTGCTTTCCCAGAGACTCAGCATGTCACGGTGCTCGCTCTCGGCAGAAGCTTTTTTCTGAAAAGGCAAACTTACGGCTCCTTCTCCCACAGGGAAGGTGCCAGCCCTGAAAACTAATGCAGTTTTTCACTATCCCTCTGCAGCCTATCCACAGGCACAACAGCTTTGGGGATCTCTGCTTTCCCAGAGACTCAGCATGTCACGGTGCTCGCTCTCGGCAGAAGCTTTTTTCTGAAAAGGCAAACTTACGGCTCCTTCTCCCACAAGGAAGGTGCCAGCCCTGAAAACTAATGCAGTTTTTCACTATCCCTCTGCAGCCTATCCACAGGCACAACAGCTTTGGGGATCTCTGCTTTCCCAGAGACTCAGCATGTCACGGTGCTCGCTCTCGGCAGAAGCTTTTTTCTGAAAAGGCAAACTTACGGCTCCTTCTCCCACAGGGAAGGTGCCAGCCCTGAAAACTAATGCAGTTTTTCACTATCCCTCTGCAGCCTATCCACAGGCACAACAGCTTTGGGGATCTCTGCTTTCCCAGAGACTCAGCATGTCACGGTGCTCACTCTCGGCAGAAGCTTTTTCTGAAAAGGCAAACTTACGGCTCCTTCTCCACAGGGAAGGTGCCAGCCCTGAAAACTAATGCAGTTTTTCACTATCCCTCTGCAGCCTATCCACAGGCACAACAGCTTTGGGGATCTCTGCTTTCCCAGAGACTCAGCATGTCACGGTGCTCGCTCTCGGCAGAAGCTTTTTTCTGAAAAGGCAAACTTACGGCTCCTTCTCCCACAGGGAAGGTGCCAGCCTGAAAACTAATGCAGTTTTTCACTATCCCTCTGCAGCCTATCCACAGGCACAACAGCTTTGGGGATCTCTGCTTTCCCAGAGACTCAGCATGTCACGGTGCTCGCTCTCGGCAGAAGCTTTTTTCTGAAAAGGCAAACTTACGGCTCCTTCTCCCACAGGGAAGGTGCCAGCCCTGAAAACTAATGCAGTTTTTCACTATCCCTCTGCAGCCTATCCACAGGCACAACAGCTTTGGGGATCTCTGCTTTTCCAGAGACTCAGCATGTCACGGTGCTCGCTCTCGGCAGAGCCTTTTTCTGAAAAGGCAAACTTACGGCTCCTTCTCCCACAAGGAAGGTGCCAGCCCTGAAAACTAATGCAGTTTTTCACTATCCCTCTGCAGCCTATCCACAGGCACAACAGCTTTGGGGATCTCTGCTTTCCCAGAGACTCAGCATGTCACGGTGCTCGCTCTCGGCAGAAGCTTTTTTCTGAAAAGGCAAACTTACGGCTCCTTCTCCCACAGGGAAGGTGCCAGCCCTGAAAACTAATGCAGTTTTTCACTATCCCTCTGCAGCCTATCCACAGGCACAACAGCTTTGGGATCTCTGCTTTCCCAGAGACTCAGCATGTCACGGTGCTCGCTCTCGGCAGAAGCTTTTTTCTGAAAAGGCAAACTTACGGCTCCTTCTCCCACAGGGAAGGTGCCAGCCCTGAAAACTAATGCAGTTTTTCACTATCCCTCTGCAGCCTATCCACAGGCACAACAGCTTTGGGGATCTCTGCTTTCCCAGAGACTCAGCATGTCACGGTCCTCGCTCTCGGCAGAAGCTTTTTTCTGAAAAGGCAAACTTACGGCTCCTTCTCCCACAGGGAAGGTGCCAGCCCTGAAAACTAATGCAGTTTTTCACTATCCCTCTGCAGCCTATCCACAGGCACAACAGCTTTGGGGATCTCTGCTTTCCCAGAGACTCAGCATGTCACGGTGCTCACTCTCGCCAGAGCCTTTTTCTGAAAAGGCAAACTTACGGCTCCTTCTCCCACAAGGAAGGTGCCAGCCCTGAAAGATCTTGCTGGTATTCACTATCCCTCTGCAGCCTATCCACAGGCACAACAGCTTTTGGGATCTCTGCTTTCCCAGAGACTCAGCATGTCACGGTGCTCGCTCTCGGCAGAAGCTTTTTTCTGAAAAGGCAAACTTACGGCTCCTTCTCCCACAGGGAAGGTGCCAGCCCTGAAAACTAATGCAGTTTTTCACTATCCCTCTGCAGCCTATCCACAGGCACAACAGCTTTGGGGATCTCTGCTTTCCCAGAGACTCAGCATGTCACGGTGCTCGCTCTCGGCAGAAGCTTTTTTCTGAAAGGCAAACTTACGGCTCCTTCTCCCACAGGGAAGGTGCCAGCCCTGAAAACTAAAGCAGTTTTTCACTATCCCTCTGCAGCCTATCCACAGGCACAACAGCTTTTGGGATCTCTGCTTTCCCAGAGACTCAGCATGTCACGGTGCTCGCTCTCGGCAGAAGCTTTTTTCTGAAAAGGCAAACTTACGGCTCCTTCTCCCACAGGGAAGGTGCCAGCCCTGAAAACTAATGCAGTTTTTCACTATCCCTCTGCAGCCTATCCACAGGCACAACAGCTTTGGGGATCTCTGCTTTCCCAGAGACTCAGCATGTCACGGTGCTCGCTCTCGGCAGAAGCTTTTTTCTGAAAAGGCAAACTTACGGCTCCTTCTCCCACAGGGAAGGTGCCAGCCCTGAAAACTAATGCAGTTTTTCACTATCCCTCTGCAGCCTATCCACAGGCACAACAGCTTTGGGGATCTCTGCTTTCCCACAGACTCAGCATGTCACGGTGCTCGCTCTCGGCAGAAGCTTTTTTCTGAAAAGGCAAACTTACGGCTCCTTCTCCCACAGGGAAGGTGCCAGCCCTGAAAGATCTTGCTGTTATTCACTATCCCTCTGCAGCCTATCCACAGGCACAACAGCTTTGGGGATCTCTGCTTTCCCAGAGACTCAGCATGTCACGGTGCTCGCTCTCGGCAGAAGCTTTTTTCTGAAAAGGCAAACTTACGGCTCCTTCTCCCACAGGGAAGGTGCCAGCCCTGAAAACTAATGCAGTTTTTCACTATCCCTCTGCAGCCTATCCACAGGCACAACAGCTTTGGGGATCTCTGCTTTCCCAGAGACTCAGCATGTCACGGTGCTCGCTCTCGGCAGAAGCTTTTTTCTGAAAAGGCAAACTTACGGCTCCTTCTCCCACAGGGAAGGTGCCAGCCCTGAAAACTAATGCAGTTTTTCACTATCCCTCTGCAGCCTATCCACAGGCACAACAGCTTTGGGGATCTCTGCTTTCCCAGAGACTCAGCATGTCACGGTGCTCGCTCTCGGCAGAAGCTTTTTTCTGAAAAGGCAAACTTACGGCTCCTTCTCCCACAGGGAAGGTGCCAGCCCTGAAAACTAATGCAGTTTTTCACTATCCCTCTGCAGCCTATCCACAGGCACAACAGCTTTGGGATCTCTGCTTTCCCAGAGACTCAGCATGTCACGGTGCTCGCTCTCGGCAGAAGCTTTTTTCTGAAAAGGCAAACTTACGGCTCCTTCTCCCACAGGGAAGGTGCCAGCCCTGAAAACTAATGCAGTTTTTCACTATCCCTCTGCAGCCTATCCACAGGCACAACAGCTTTGGGGATCTCTGCTTTCCCAGAGACTCAGCATGTCACGGTGCTCGCTCTCGGCAGAAGCTTTTTTCTGAAAAGGCAAACTTACGGCTCCTTCTCCCACAGGGAAGGTGCCAGCCCTGAAAACTAATGCAGTTTTTCACTATCCCTCTGCAGCCTATCCACAGGCACAACAGCTTTGGGGATCTCTGCTTTCCCAGAGACTCAGCATGTCACGGTGCTCGCTCTCGGCAGAAGCTTTTTTCTGAAAAGGCAAACTTACGGCTCCTTCTCCCACAGGGAAGGTGCCAGCCCTGAAAACTAATGCAGTTTTTCACTATCCCTCTGCAGCCTATCCACAGGCACAACAGCTTTGGGGATCTCTGCTTTCCCAGAGACTCAGCATGTCACGGTGCTCACTCTCGCCAGAGCCTTTTTCTGAAAAGGCAAACTTACGGCTCCTTCTCCCACAAGGAAGGTGCCAGCCCTGAAAGATCTTGCTGGTATTCACTATCCCTCTGCAGCCTATCCACAGGCACAACAGCTTTTGGGATCTCTGCTTTCCCAGAGACTCAGCATGTCACGGTGCTCGCTCTCGGCAGAAGCTTTTTTCTGAAAAGGCAAACTTACGGCTCCTTCTCCCACAGGGAAGGTGCCAGCCCTGAAAACTAATGCAGTTTTTCACTATCCCTCTGCAGCCTATCCACAGGCACAACAGCTTTGGGGATCTCTGCTTTCCCAGAGACTCAGCATGTCACGGTGCTCGCTCTCGGCAGAAGCTTTTTTCTGAAAAGGCAAACTTACGGCTCCTTCTCCCACAGGGAAGGTGCCAGCCCTGAAAACTAATGCAGTTTTTCACTATCCCTCTGCAGCCTATCCACAGGCACAACAGCTTTGGGGATCTCTGCTTTCCCAGAGACTCAGCATGTCACGGTGCTC